>NW_022196897.1:40513653-40516526 GCF_008632895.1 Mastomys coucha
GATCTCATTACAGATGGTTGTGAGCCACCATGTGGTTGCTGGGATTTGAACTGAGGACCTTTGGAAGAACAGTCAGTGCTCTTACCCGCTGAGCCATCTCTCCAGCCCCCTACATCCTTTCTACTTTTTAAAATATAAGATTACTGTATATAAGAAATAGAAATAAAAAACAAATGGCATCACTTGCCTATTCAACACTAAGATTTTATTGTACACTTATTGACAAATTTATTAGGACAGATTTTTATCACTGTGTGATTGCATAAAAAGGAAAACAAAGTAATTGTAATATTCTTTAAAATTCCTAACAGTAAGGCATCTTTTCCCCCCTAGAAACTAGAATATTCTTAATTATACCTTTTTGCCAACTATAACTTTCCACAGGAATATAATTCCTATGAATAAATGAGGTTGCATGCACTATGTTTTCTATAGTAATGTTGTATTTGAGAACAGAAATAAAATATAATTTGGTTAGTAATTCAATTAAATGTATTGTATCAGAGTCCACATTTCATATTAGTATGCAGACACTAAAGAAAAAAGGGATTAAAGTTCAGTTGAAACAAATACCATGGATGCTACACTACAAGCACAAAATGCAAAAGCATGTATCTAACATAGCATTTTACAGAACATGGACCTAAACAAGAGAATATTGTGCACAGATGTAAATAAACACTCATACTTATTATATACCTTCAGAGGCCCCATTTACACATGGGAAGCAGGCATGTATGTTCATGCAATTGTTTGCAACATGGATGTAATGTGATTTTGGCGGTAAATGCAGATGTAAATATACAAAGATAAATATGAATTTAAATATGGTTAACTGCATGTAAAAACAGATATGTGAAGTCTAGGGTGGTAGGTAGCATGGGTTACTCTGGGCAGAAAAGAACACATGTGAAAAACTATTGGAGGAGTAGATGACGACTCTAAATGTATGCTAGACTAATGTATGTATTAGCTCATATTTGTATAATATATATTAAAAATTACACACTAGGTAAGGAATTGTTATATTAGTTGCTCAGTTACAGTACCATCCACTAGAGCACAATAACACTGGTGATAAATGGACAATGTTAAGTGAGGAGTATGCCCCATCAGCTGTATGTTACCATGGAGTGCGAGAGCCCACAAACTACCCATTCATAGGCCTACAAAGACACAAGTTGAGGCTTTGCTGCTAAGTCTAGTGGACTGATCAATGTTAGAGAAGCTTCCTTTCTCTGAAAGAGTTGTCAATTTACTGCTGGGTAGGATCTGACAGTGCTCAGATCTACAGACAAAATGCCTACTTGTCTTTATTCATGCTTTCAAGTGAAGGAACAGTACTCTAAATGTTTCTTTCATTCAGAAGCAATTGGGGGTCATCACCAAGAATGCCGTCTCTGTGGCTAAGTGGGATTCTGCCAGCCCACCAGCTACAATGCTCTGAAATGGCAAGTTTTAAGAGTATGTGAAGCCTTGCCACTGATAATACTACCCGTGACAAGTCTAGTCCTTGGCCTACACAGCAAGTGAAATAAAGGACACTTTATCCCAGAAGTCCTATCCTTCCCTCCAAAATGGGTGATTCCAATATTATTGGGCAGGAAGATCTATCTCTGATTCTTTGTTTATTTTCATTTTTTTGGGCAACATCCTGTTTAGTTGAGACTGACAAGATGCATAACATCTGTGTAGGGTCAAACCAGACGAAATCTCAGCATGAGAAAAAGATTTCAACATCCCCAATCAAAAACCTATTTGCAATTGCTATCTGATAGGAAAGGGAAAAATCTGTTTTCTTAAATGGTATGTCCTGGGCACGACAACCACCCTTCAGGGAAGAGTTTGTTTTTTTGGGGGGCGGGGGGAGAATGTGTAATTTTTTATTTTTTGTTTGTTTAAGAACAAACATGAATTGCCATGTTAGTAGTGACATATGCCTTTAATTCCAGCACTCGGGAGGCAGAGGCAGAGTTTGAGGCCAGCCTCATCAACATAGCTAGTTCCATGACAGCCAAGAAATACAAAAGTATAATACAATGAGACACTCCTCAAATTTTTTACTTTTCAATACCTAAACCAAATCATTGACATGCTAAACACAGATTCAATGCTATTTTTTTTTTTTTTTAAGTATAGAATAGAGTTTATTCAGAGCATGGGGAAGGGAGTTAAGAGGGTGAGAGAGGCAGGGACAAGAGAGAGTAGAGAAGTAGAGACCAGCTATGACCACGTGGAGAGAGGGGGGAAGGGAATGGGAAGTAAGGGGGTAAGAGAGGCAAGAGCGTAAGAGACTCAATACTAATTTTTAAAACGCTCAATATACCACATTGTCCCTTACACCTACCATCCTAGTACGTGAGAGAGGAAAAGAGATCATACCAGATTTACAGTGAGGTCTAGGCCACTGGAGGTTATACCCAAAGTAAGATTCATCAATGACAGTAAGAGAATTAAAAGAAACAGAAAAAAAAGTCACCTGATCACTCATGAGAATGTTAAAAAGATTCTTTGAAAAAAAAAATAAAACAAAAAACAAACAAGGGACAAATGGAAATCTTGGACAGAACTATGAATCAAGTGAAGTGTCAATGGAAAGCAACAGCAGACTGAAAATAAGACTATCAGGGATTAAAGACAAAGTTAAAAAAATAATGCAGACAGCCATAAACAAGCAACAACAAAAATCAGGATAACTGTTACAACATTCAAGACCCAAGACACCAAAACTAGCAATCTGTCATTACAGAAGACTGAATCAAGTTACAGATAAAGACGTAGAAAATTATTCAATGAACTTGTAGCAGATAATTTAGATTAAAAAAAAAAAAACCCTAATTTCTTTCTCTGCCTGTTTATCCTTTGTGTATAGG
>NW_022196897.1:40516536-40519842 GCF_008632895.1 Mastomys coucha
GAATGGAGAAATTTACATGTAAATAAAGAAAATATCTAAAACAAATAAATGAATAAATAAAAAATTAAAAAAAAACAAACAAACAGATACACAAGGTCAAGAATTATTTAGGACTCAGCAATTATCAGAAATTAAGCCACCAGTTGAATGCCAACATTATAAACAAAGAAAATATTTAACAAGCAGTAAGAAAGGTTACAAAATCAAATCCATATAAATAACAGGAGACCCAGAATAAACTGAAGTAAAATCAGGAACTATATACTGTGGATGCATGAAAGAAAAAACAACCCTGTGATCTCATGACATGCCTCAGGGTTTGGAAAACCAATAAAACAAACCCATAATCCACATAAAGAAATAAAGAGGAGGTAAAAATTCAAAACTAATGCTACAACACAACATATCAATGAAGTAAATAGCTGAATCTTTGAAGATTGAAAATACAAATACAGGAAGAATACCCAAATTAGAAGTAAAATGGAAATGTTATAATAAATAACACTGAAATCTGGTGGAACATTAGGGAGTATTGTGAAAATTAAATTCAATTACCTTGACGTATCTTCAAGAAATTAATATATTTTAAATACATAAGACTTACCAAAACAAACCAAAACTGAAACTAAGCTAAATATATAGACCATAAGAAAAAAGCTCATGACCAGATGAATCAGTGGATTTTATGGCTGAATCCTACCAAGTCTTTAAAGAACTAATACCAATGCTCCTCAAACTATCCCACAAAGGAAAGAAATGTTTTCTAAATTTATCTTATAAAGTCAGTATTGCTTCAACTCCAAAATAATATAAAGACAAAACATAAAAGAATATATCAATTTACCCTCAACATAAATGCAAAATGCTTAGATTCAAGCCAAATATTAAACTGGTTAGAGAGAAATGATGGCTTTTGCTTTGTTGAAATTTGCCAGTGGATAATGAAAATACTTTCTTTTTTAAAAGCTTTAATATGAAGAACTTAAACATCAAAATTAAGCAGACCCAATGTCTATCCATCTCAATGAATTTTTACACAGTTAAGACTAGGCAGTCTGAAAATGGAGATGCATACTGGATTTTATACTCTTATTATCAAAATTTTAATGCACATATCCACCCCCCAATCCAAGATGTCAGAATTAGAAAAGAATTCAGTTTGGTTTATTTTGTAACTTGTACCCAGTTGTTCCTTGTCCCTTAATTGCTCTTTCTTGCTTTTTTTATGATATTCTGTACACACATTTTGTTTACATATATACATATGTATGTAAATTATTGGCTACATTTCATGAGGTTAAGAACATGTGATTTTGTTCTGAGATTTTGCAATCTCATTTAATATTATATTCAAAATCCATATATTTTCTTAGCATTTTATGATTTCAAATTTTCTTTACAGCTGAATGACAATTCATTTTATGTATGTACCAGATTTTCATTATCCATTTATGTACTGATGGACAACTAGGTTGCCTCCATTCCTCGCCACAATGATTAGAGCAGCAATAGAGGAGTTATCTCTAAGATACAGACTTCTCTGGGTGGATGAACATAAGTAAAACAGCTAGTTTATTTGGTCAGTCTATATTAATTTTTCTTGAGTGTTTTGCCTATATTCAAGTCTGTGTGCTAACATGTGTGTACCTATATTCACAAAGACCAAAATGGACATATGGGCAGCTAATTAGAGCTACAGATGGCAGAGAGCTACCACATGAGTGCTAAGAATCAAAGCTTGAGCCAGGCGTGGGGGCACACGCCTTTAATCCCAGCACTTGGGAGGCAGAGGCAAGTGGATTTCTGAGTTCGAGTCCAGCCTGGTCTACAGAGTGAGCTCCAGGACAGCCAGGGCTATACAGAGAAACCCTGTCTCGAAAAACCTAAAACAAACAAACAAACAAACAAACCTAAGAATCAAAGTTTGGTCCTCCACAAGAGCAAATAGTGTTCTTAAATGATGAGCCACTTCTCAACTTCCTATTTTTATTTTTTTGAGCAATCTTCAAGGTGATTTCTAGACACCTAAGTTTGCATAGTTACCATAGTCAGTAAGGTTACCAATTACATACCCTCTTCAACACTAGTTGTCACTAACAATAGCCATTCTGACTAGGCAAGGTATGAATTTTTGTACTTTTTTTTCTGAGCCTGTGAAATACATCAGAATTTTGTTAGGCACTGCATCACATCTTTAATTTTGGAAATGTAGCCACTTGTATAATATTAATTTTGCCAATTCAGTAATCTTTCCATTATGTAATGTTTTGTCACTTCCTTTTTTAATAGCTTAGAAATTTTTACTGTACTTCTTTAGAGTTATTTTTAATAGGATCCACCCTAACCACCCCCTCCCCATTTATTTGAGAATACACTGCTGGTATACACGAAGGCTGTGTTTTTAGACCAACCTATTATTACAAGCAATGAGACTGAGGCTGTAATCAGAAAGATTCACTGTTGAATTCTACCAAAGTGTTTCTGGAGCCTGTAACTACACTTTATTAGGTTCAACATTTTTCTATGGGGTCTTTTAAGGAATCTTTTAAGGGTTGAATTCATCCTTTCTTATTTTTATCCCTTTTGTCTTTTTTTAGTCTAAATGAAATAGCTTAAGACTTGGAGCACTGCATCAAATAAAACAGGGGAGAGTGGGCATCCTTGTCTCTTGTTCCCGATTTTGAAGAAAATGCTCTCAGTTTGTCTCCATTTAATATAACATTGTCGATTGAATTGGTTCAATCATCTTTGTCTTTAAAGTTTACTTATATGGTATTTTACATTTATTAACTTACAAATGTTAAACCAACCTTGCTTTTCAGGGATGAAGCTTCCTTATTTGTAACATATTCTTGAATTTATTTTTGCAAGTATTGAGGCATTTCTGAATCCCTGCTCAAAGAAATTGGTCTGTAGCTTTCTATTCTGTTGTTGCTGTCATTTTTACCTGGTTTTAATATCAAAATAATACTGGCTTCATAGAATGAATTTCTATATAGTGTTTCTTCACTTCCTACACAATTAAGATATAACAAATGAGATCTTCCTTTCAGGAGTGAATCAGTCTGGTCCTAGGCTTTTCTTCAAGGGGAGTCTTAATTTCAGCTTCAATTATATTGCTTGTAATAACTTGGTTTCAGTTAATTGTATCTTCAGAATTTAATTTTAGTAGGTGATACAGATCTTGAAGTTACTCTTTCTTTTCTTATGGGTTATTCAGGTTTTCAGTCTTGATTTCCACATTAATCTATAATAACACTTTGTTTTTAAATGTGCCTTCCCTTCTCCTCCTCCTCCTCCTCCTCC
>NW_022196897.1:40519913-40547296 GCF_008632895.1 Mastomys coucha
CCTCTCCCTCTCCTTCTTCTTCTTCTTTTGATGCAATCTGCAAGAGACTTTTTATTCCAGCTAGCTGGGTCGAGACTCATATCCCTCACAGGGGTAGAGGAGTCTGGCCCCAAGCAAAAATTTAAACAGGTTTTTATGCCCACACAGTTACTAGGGAAAAAGGAGAAACTAAGGCAGGGGAAAGTACGAGGTAGTCTCTGATTGGTGCTGGCTTGTGCTAGGGTTCAGAGGCAGGTTAGCCACCTGGCAATTGTTTGTTACCTCATTTTTCTTTTCTCCTGCCAGACCACTCCGATCTCTAAGCTCTGGGAGCTGGTCTCCCATTCTTCTATGTTCTTGGAGCTAGTTTCTCATTCTTCTAAGTCCTGGGAGCTAGTCTACCACTGAGTTCAACTAACGGCTAAATTCCCACAGTACAGTTTGAAAATTTTGACCTCTCAGTACAAACTGTGTTTTCTTCCTTCCTCTCTGTCTCTTTTTCTCTTTCTTTCCTTCCCTTCCTTCCCTTCCTTCCTTCCTTCCTTCCTTTTTTTCTTTTTGAGACAGGGTTTCTCTGTATAGCCTTGGCTGTCCTGGAACTCACTTTGTATGTCCTTCTTCTTCTCCTCCTCCTCCTCCTCTCCCTCTCTAGTTGACTGAGTCAGAGTCCTGGAGCTCTTCCTCATGTAGACCATGCTGGTCTCATACTCAGATCCTCCTGCCTCTGCCTCCTAAATGCTCAATTTTGTGTATTGTGCTTTAATCTATATTTCATTAATTTTTTTCCTATTTTATTTTTGCAATCTGTCTGATCAGCTGCTTGTTGTAGCTTGAAAAGATATAAAAAATAATATTAAAGGATAGAAAACTATCATGTAAATGGGAAATATAAACATGCAGGCAGAGCTAGCCTTGTATCAGACAAAAATAAACTTCAAGCCAAAGCTAGTTAGAAGTCATAAAAAGGGCATGTATTAATCAGGGTCCTCTCAGGAACAGAACTTATTGTGGCATATAGGCTGTGGTCCAGCTTTTCCAACAATCTCTATCAACAGAAAGTCCAAGAATCCAGTAGTTGTTTAGTCAAGGAGGCTGGATGTCTCAGCTGGCCCTCAATATATGCCAGCATTAAGAAGAAAGTTCTGGGGCTGGTGAGATGGCTCAGTGGGGAAGAGTACTGACTGCTCTTTGGAAGGTCATGAGTTCAAATCCCAGCAACCACATGGTGGCTCACAACCACCTGTAATGAGATCTGACGCCCTCTTCTGGTGTGTCTGAAGACAGCTACAGTGTATTTATATATAATAAATAAATAAATCTTAAAAAAAAAAAAAAAAAAGAAGAAAGTTCAGGTATCAGTAAAGGAGTAAACTTGTCAGTCAGAGTTATGAGGGAAGGTAGGCAAAAAGTTCCTTCGTATATGTCCCTTATATAGGCTACCTCCAGACAGTGTGGCCCAGATTAAGATGGATCTTCCTACCTTAAGATTCGGATGGTGGTTCTTAGTGTGTTTTTTTTTTTTTCCAATTCAAATGATTTAATTAAGGAAAAAGCAAATCCCTGTGTACCTAGCTCCTTAGGTTTTAGTTTATTTCAGATACAGTTGACAACAAAGAATTGCTATCACAGAACACTACATATTAATAGAGGGAGTAACTGGTCAAAACATAACAACTGTAAACATTTATAAACCAAGTACTGAGTGGAGGCTCCTAATTTTATAAAGTGTACAAACAAACAAACACCAAAAGATAGAAATGAGCACAGAGATCCTAACAACAATCAATAGTGGGGATCTTCAATAACACTCTAATATTTAGACTGGACTTTAAAACTAAGACTAGATAATGAAACCTCAGAGCTAAAATATATTATGGATAAACTGGGCTTAACAGATTGAATATTCCAATCAACAGATAGAGAAATGTCAGTTTTCTCAGCAGCATATGGAATTTTCTCCAAGACCAATTATGTCATAGAACACAGACCAAGTCTCAACATGCCATATATGTGCATATAACTAGATAATTCCTCATGTTCTTTCAGACCACAATGGAACAAAGCTAAAAATCAGCAATAAGAGAAAGTATAGAAACAAACAAAAAATACCAGAGACTAAAGTATCCATTTTCAAACAAATATTGAGTCATACAAGACACTGAGGAAATTACAAAGTTCATAGAGAAATAATGAATACACATCCATGCAGAACCTCTGAGACACAGAGCCACGGAAGCCCTGAGAAGTTTATAACAATATGTGATCATATTAACAAAAACAAACAAGAAACAAAAAGAACATCACCAAAACAAACAATCTAATGATGGGTCTTAAAGATCTCAAATACATGTTGAACACAAGTGATTAGTGTCAAACACTAAACATGTACTTCTCACATTTTTCCTAATGAACTGTTATTTGCTGTTTATTTTAATACTATGGAAATGTTAGATAAAATACAAATTCAACAATTTTAATTGAGTTCAAAATTTTGGTAAAGCAGCAGAGAAACCTCAAACCATCAATGATGCTTTAGGTTCAGGAACTGTTAAGAAACATACAATACAGTGGGACTTGAAAAGTTTGCAGAGAGCCTTGAAGAGGAGGAGTTTAGGGGGCTTGCCATCCAAAGCTGATAATGATCAGATGAGAAAAATATTAAGCTGATCATTTTAAATAAACAGGAAGCAGCCAAAGAATTCAGGATGGACCATTCAGCAGTCACTTGGTATTTTAAAGAAAACTGGAAAGGTGAAAAAGCTTGATAAGTAGGTGGGTGGAATACTTCATGAACTAACCAAAAATTAAAAATACAAAAGAAAACAAAAACCCTTTGAACGTTCATTTCCTTATTCAACACAAAAACTATTTCTTTAAAGAATTTTGATGAAGTATATAATAAATGGCTACAAGTCCTACTGCATCTGAGAAGTATGTTCAGCAAATTAATGAGCTACATTAAAAAAATTAAATGATTGTAGCCAGCAGTGATCAACAGAAAGTGTTCAATTCTTCCCCCAAATGCTTAACCACACATAATATAACCAACACTTGAAAACTTAATTGAATTATGTAGTTTAGTATTATGTAGTTAGTATTATGTAGTTTAGTATTAATATCTGATTGTTTTACAACCACGTCTTCAAACAGTCTGGAGAATTATTTATTTTTTTTTTTTTGGCATGGAATACACTTCTATAACCAGTGAGATGAAGAAAATACATCCTAAGAATTTGCTAAATCCAGAAAGACTTTCCTGAAATGGGAATAAACAAACTTCATTTTGATGTAAAATTCATGGTCTGAAACTGCAAATTTGTTTTTTGGCACTAATGCAATGTAATGAAATATTAACAAGTTCACACATGATGATCAAATTGGTTTTATCTAAGATTCAAGGATAGTTCAACATATGAACATAAATAGGATATGAGAGAAATTACAAATTTCTTTACTATATGTAAGAAAATAAACCCAATAAAACTCAGTACATTTCAAATTGGGGATGAAGCTCAGTTGAAAAGGGCAGACTCAATCCCCAGTTCCACTTTACCTGGTAAGGTGATGTTCCCTTATAATACTAGCACTTGGGAGGAAGAGTCAGGATGATCACAAGTTCAAGAGCAATCTAAGCTACAAAGAGTTCCAGAAACTTCCTCTAAAAAACTAATACAAAAACAAAACAAAACAAAACAGAAAACAGAGGAAGGGTGGAAGAAAGGACCATACCTCAGCATTAGAATACAATGTATATGTGGCAAACATAGTAAAGCCAGTATTATATGAAAAGGAGAAAGTCTCAAGGTATCTCTTCTAAAGTCTGAAGGGAAAAGGTATCAATTCTTTCTATCTTTATTCAATGAAATGTTTGGATCCTGACCAGTGGAGTAAGATAAAGAGATACAAAAAGAAAACATCAAGTTATCGACTTGCAAATGACTCTATCAATACTCAAGAGACACCAAAGACATTTAACAGGATACTTTTGAGACACATAAGTTACACAATTACCTTGGGTTCCTATAATTAATGGAGAACTAATATAAATGTGTGTTTATAAAATTAACTCGTAAATAGTCATTTTGTCTGCAAAAAAATGAAACAAACTGGAGATCATAATTTAAACAGAAATATGCCCCATTGATAAAAATATCACATGCTCAGGGTTGGAGAGATGGCTTAGGAATTAAAAAGCACTCTTCCAGAGGTCCACAGTTCAATTCCCAGCACCCACGTGGTGGTAAACAACTGTCTACATCCCACTGGATATGATAGTGTGCATACATGCAGACAAAACATATATATTATATAAAAAATAAACCTTAAAAAAAAAATCACATGCTCTATCGTATGTGGAACCTAGACTTATAAAATAGACACTTATTTGAGAAAAGGAAAGGGACAAACAAAAGGGGGATAAATATATTCAATGTTAACTATATGCATGTGAAAATATTATAGAAACCTATTATACTGTATACTATGTTAATAAAAATAAAAATAGTATCAGGAAAACTTTTAATTTTAATTATTAAATTAATAAATAATTTAATTATTTATTTTTACTACAAGACAAAGAACTTAAAGTACTAGTATATAAATGAAACTAGTAAGTTTTCTTCACAAGATAAAGCAAGCTGTTAAATAGTTACTAATACTATTACATTAATGTCTACTAATAAATACACAAAACCAAATCAGAGTAATCTTTCTAGTCAATTAAAACTATGAGATTTAAGAAATAAAACTCCTTAAAAGGACTTAGGCTATGTATAACCTAATGGAAGTTTACTTTGCAAAATCTAACAAAGACTTGGATGAACAGTTTGTATGAGGTAATTCTAGAAGTACTTGAGCCTGAAACATAGGGACTAAATAATCTGCTGTCTAAAAAAAAAGTAAGAAATCTTATTTCAACCTTCCTTGGCTTCTCCTACTTCTCAGCCATGATGATTTGTTACACATACCATACTTTTTTTCCATGTTCACCAAAGTAATGTCTGTTAAAGTAAGTAGGAGGCTCTAACCACAGCCCAGACAAATAGAGTGGCCTGATCTTGGATATTCCAAGCTTCAAAACTGTACGAAATGTGTCCCTTTTCTTGCCTTTGATGGGTAGGAGGTGGGTGTTTCATTGTAAATACAGATATATGCCAGATTAAGAGTCTCTACTGCTCTCTGCCTTACTCTATAATCCAGAAGTTTACTGCTTTGTTTGGCTAAGCTGGCCAGAGAGGTCTTGGGACTCGCCTATCTTGGCCCCCAGTGCTGGGTTATAGGCACATAGAGGTAGAGATTTGAAATTAGGTTCTCATGCTTGTACAAAAAGTACTTTTACCCAAAGAGCCATCTTTCCAACTCCAAAAACCTCCCTTTCTTCCCCACCCTCACCCTAACTCTTGTCCTTTTATTAACTCATGCACAACTCCTTGTCTTCTAGTTTGTTGAAGCAGTTAAGTCAGACAACACTTGCCACAGTGATGTCTGTCAAAGTGACTGGCCATGAAATCTCCGGCACCACTTTCGTCAGAATGAGACTCTCGACAAAGGCAACTAATTTTGTATTTTTATCCACCTTACAGTCTTTCAACACAGCAAACTTAGCCTTTCTCCTATGCTTATTCTTCCTGGGAAGGACAGACTTCTTTTCTCAGCACCACCATGAAGTCTCAGCCCAGGAGGAGGGGTGGAATCACTGTGAATGCTGAGGTTAGACCAAGGATGGCATCTTCCCACTGCTTACTAGCAGGGAGCAGCCTCAGCTTATCAGAGAATTCCTTCCTTATCCTTGATCATGTATTTTACATTTTCTATAGAAGATTAGGGTTCAACTCAAGAGTGACAATCTTCCCCATAGGGGTGTTTACAAAAATCTACATCTTAGCAGTGATTCGTCTGCCAAGATTTGACTTCCAGAGTTGACTGGAACACCAAAAACCTGTTTTGTTTTCTTTAAAGTAGTTGGCCTTCGTATTTTGAAACAGCCACAAAAAAACAGAAACAATCTCTCCTAACATTCATCAAAATTATTTTTTAAACTAAAAAATTTCAACATTTGGTATGGAAAACTAAAGATGGCTTAGCAAACAATCTCCAGAAACCACTGTTCAATTCAGCATGTTAATGAAATCTAAGGAAGTACTTACTGCACCAGATGCCGCACCTAAAAGACAAAATATTCATAGTGTAAGTGAAGTGCTCCTTAATAGTTCCAATACTTATTATTATTCCTTCCTCTTTATTCTTACTAAAGCTTATGAGCTGTCCTATATTACCTGTTTGCTTGCTTTCCACCCCGCAAATAAAACACCTATAGCATAAAGCATTTTCAGAACCTGAGCCTTCAATCTCCAAAGTTAATTGTCAGATGCCAAATAAACATTCATTATGCTTTCTGGCTGTTCTCAAGTGTCAATCTCACCTAAATTCCTTTCCTTATTATATATGCTACTAAAGTACAATAATGCTCTGTTCTCTAGCTCCTGCCAAACTTAGTTACTTTGATCTTATACATGTGCTACTGTATAAGATACCACACATTCCTGCTTAGCATTCAAATTACAATTTAATAATTTTCTTAAATTAGTGGTTCCTGAATTGTACTGGCCACATTTCAAATATTCAGTTACATGTAGCTAGTAGCAACTGTATTTGATAGTATAGTTTATTGAACATTTTCACCATCACAGTTTTATTAGTGCTGTCCTACACTACTGTATAAATATATGGCACACACACATATATATCATATATGGGATACATACGTATATATTTATCTTTATGTTGATGCATGTGTATGTGTGTGTATCTTTATGATGTAAGGGATTTTCACATTTTAGTGATAAAGCTCACACAAATAATGTCTAACTAGCAACCAGTCAACTTAAAATAAGTAAAAGAGGAAGCAAAGATTGTAAAACAGAAGTCCAAGAAGAACAAATTCCTCATATCTAAAAGTAGAGCTACTATCCATTCCTATGTTCCCTAAGTAGAAATATGAACTCAGTATAGTTCATTGTGTAAATATTCTGACTCTGATTATGTTGACAGAGGCATTATTGTATTTAGTAGCATATATAATAAAGGAACTTAGGTGAGATTGTTAAGCACTGAAATTCAGATCAAATGTTCCAATATAAATTTTAAGTATTTAATAATAATCACAAAATATAAAAAATGAGAACCAGAGAATTTGCACAATAAATTTACATAAGGATTCAGTTGGAAATACTATCTATTGTCAGATTTTAATCTCATGTGCATGAGTGGCTTGTTAGCACGTATGTACATATTCCACATGGATGCCTGGTGCCCAAGAAGGACAGAAGAAGGCATCAGATCCCCTGGAACTAGAATTACAAGTGGTTGTTAATGATGTAAGTAAGAGTGGGGAATGCATGCCAAGTCCTCTGAAAAAAGAGCAAGTACTTCTGTTGGACTATCTCTTCAACCCCAGATACCACGTTCATTCCTTGTTATAATATGACTGCATCTTTCCAAATGAAGTCCACCAAACATTGTAGACTTACCTGCTGCTACATCCATGCTATTTACTCCAGGCTGCAAGAAGAGAAATTAAATTACTAACATTCAAAATCATTTAAACTACATTTTATAGCAATAATGTAATGTAAATCAGTTTCACGTGTAATCCGTAAGCCACTAAAAGACTAATATTTCTAGTGGTTTCAACTCCCGGGCTTGCTATACATTTCAAGAGATTATCAAAGTTGGGGTAATTTAATTACTTTAAGACATTACATGGTTATCAATTGTATGCAGAACTACAACCTTCCCCTCTCAATTCTGAAATCTCTAACGCTCTGAAAAACAAGTTCTACTGATTAAGCAACAAACCCCACCAATGTTAATATATTAGAAATAGGGCCTTAAGACGCCTCAACATATTTTTGTAATGTAACATATGAAAATGTTAATAAATACAGTAATTTGACTAAAACACTAAAAACTTACTAATCTAAATAAGTATGTCATACCTATTCTTTAAAGCCTAAAGGCTCTCAGGAAATGAACAGGCTTAAGCTAGTATCACAGTATTTATATATCACCAAATTACTACTTAAGTGTGACAGTAAGTCTCTATTCAAGAATACTCTAAGTTAATTTGCAACAAGTTTTACCAAAATGGGCATTTCAAAAAATTAAGTCTTCTCATTTTTAAGTTGAATGTCAATTTTTACTAGCACTTAATAAATTAAATGCCATGTTTGAAATAGTACATGACAACTAAAATGTTTTTCCCTCACAAATTTTTTACATGCCTTATTTATTACAGAACTAGTTGTATCACTGAACATGTATATGTGTTGCAATGTAATACTCTATTACAATTTCCACATTACACTTTAATTTTGGGGTGTCCTATAAAGTACATGCACATTATTATTTATACATGAAAGTAATCAAAACACAGAAAATAATTATTTCCATAAGATTACCAACCGGTAAGGCAGGTTGCATGGAAGCCTGAGACATATGAGACATCATCATTCCTGACATTACTGAAGACATCATTCCAGGCATCTAAAATAAAAGTTAAAAAGTGGTTATCAAGTAAGATCAAAACACTTTCTAGGATTAAAAGTATCGTACAATTTAAGAATACAACCCACTGAAACTATGCGACTATAGTATATGGATAATATGCTTAGTAAGTGCTTGTTGAATGAATGAAGTAGTTTCTGATGATCCTGTTCTGATACTTACGCCACAATTCATTTGTATGGTAAAAAATATCTTAATTAAGTTTATTTAGAAGAACAGACTTGGTATTATTCTAAGTCAAACTTGAGACTATTCATTTCCATTTATTCTTAAATTAAATTAAACAATTTCTTCCCTTATTTGGAACAAGAGAATATAAGACAAAAAAAATTTTTAGTATTTTTACCTTTTATTCTTAATCTGTACTAAATAAACTTTACAATAATCTGGTCTTTTTCAAAATCTTCGATCAAAGGTGCTTAAAATCTAAACACTGACTTGAAATTTAATTATAAAAAAATACATAAATATCTGATCATA
The DNA here is from genome assembly GCF_008632895.1 of Mastomys coucha. Lineage (NCBI taxonomy): Eukaryota > Metazoa > Chordata > Mammalia > Rodentia > Muridae > Mastomys > Mastomys coucha. The sequence continues at coordinate 40,528,938 of NW_022196897.1, forward strand.
CTAGTTTTGAGAATTTATTTTAGTCTGTTAAGGACAGCAATTAAAATCTGAATAAGGACTAAGCTAAGCATGAATAAAAATCATGAAAATTTACTTTCTAAAGGATTTGATCAAAATATTCACCTATGTTACATAAAATACAGTACCATATTAGAATTTTGACTGTAACATATTGAGTATCAAAAGAATCAAAAAAAAAGAAAAAAAGGAAACTTGTAGGGTGATAAAAACTTTAATAATTACAGCACTAGGACAAGGAAAGTGGTTATTCAAATTTCAAATAAAATGAACAAGTTACAAAACAGGAAGAGAAAAATAAGCACATTGATCAATAGGAAAACAGGTAATATCTATATTGAGTTTTATTACTTGTGAAAACTCAAAGTAAAATGGGCCAGAATACCTGTAGACCAGCATGGGGTTAACAGATTAAAAACCTGCTAAAAATTCTTTCAACTATTGGGCAGTAATTATGGTTAGTTAGAAGAATTTGCTAGGTTACTTGGAACATATGTTCAAAATAATACTTTAAAAAAAATATAAGATTTGAAAACAAGCACAGAGGCCTCCAAAACTTAACTAAAAGATTAAAATATATATATATATGTTAAGAAAAAAGAAATAGCAAACAAAGATAGATACTTCTAAAAAGCTTTCTATCTATGCTTTAGAAAACAACAATGAATTGAAGAGGTAACATGAGAAAGCCATGCCAAAAGCACAGTGGGAATCTAACAGAATCCAAGCTAGAACCCTAATATAATTTCAGAAGTGGACATTTTAAAAACCTTAAAAAAAATAAAAAATAAAAAAATAGCAATTTCTCCTAAGGTTGAAATAAAAAGTACTTTAAAATGGAGAATACTAAAAAAGAAAAAAAATAACAAAAACCAAAAACTCCATTAATCATTACCTGCAGTTACAATAGTCTAAGTAAACTAGTACATCAGCTGAAATATTCTGACTTTAATATAAAGACAAAAATTCCATTTAAAAAAGCTATAAAACTCCCATAATAGAGGTGAAGTTTTAACCAGATCAAAGAGACAACAAACATTCAAAACCAAATAAAGAACATAAAGACTTTGACATAATTGTCTCTTTCACTGTCCTTCCTATTTCTCAAATTTTTAACCACTTCACAATCATTCAGTAGTGCGGAATTCAGTTATGGTTAGAAAATGAGGTGTGATAGAAAAATACAAAGGCACAGTTTTCTTCAGCATTTTCCATTAAAGTCCTAGCAGGCAAAGCTTTGTTATGCTTGTTTTACCTGACAAACTTATTTATGAGCTTTGAAATTTTTACATAACTAAATATTCTAAAAGTGAAACTGATGGTATGAATATGAAACTGAAGAACATCTTTATGCAAGATATTGTATTTCATACAAAACTACTATTACAAATTTGGTTTATTTGGAGCTCTCAGTGTTTGGAACATAGTAGAATGACCTATTTCCCTGAGGCCCTATTATCTACTTAGGAAATGTTACAATGACTCCTATTTTTATTATTCTAAACACGAAACACACAGGCACATTTTACATTTGCTATCTCTGAAGTTATATTCTTTGCAAGAAGTTGGATTCAGTTATACTAGTTATTTGGCTGAACCCCCAATTTGAGACTAATGAAATTCTCTGTAATATATTCCTTTGGCTGTTTTAATATCAGTATTAATGAAAGTGAATCCAGGCTATAAATGTACAGAAAAGTGATTTAAATTTTTAATACTCAGCAGTGGTTTATCTTTTCAAACCAAAAGGTAGGAAAGTTTCTTTGTTGTTTTTGGCATGGTAAGTTAGTGTCTTGCTTCATTCACATGGAGGGTATAGCCAACTCTAATTGTAAAGTCTCTTAGATTTCTTATTTGCCAGCCCCCCCCCATTGTTAGTAAACCTTCAAGTTCAATAAAATGACGTTAAAAAAGAAAAAATTCTTAATGACTATAATGATAGCAATTTCATGAAATACATCATTTTCTAAGCACAAATGGCTATTGACATTAGTCTATTTCTTCTACTTTGGCCAATATCTAAAGTATTATAAAAAATGCAACTGTTAGTTATTAAAACCAGAGACAGTGTTTGGGGAAAAGTAAACCCTGAGGAGTAACAGTCAATGCTCTTAATCTCTGAGTCATCTCTGATATACTCAAGCTAGGTATTGTAAATGACACTCATAATAAATCTCTTAATTCACTGATGGCTGAGGAAGAAAAACCCATTCAGGATCAGTGTGAACAATTTCCCCATCAAGATCTTGTCTGAAGATAAAAATAGGACTGCAGATGTATGATCAATAGTAGAACACTTGTCTAGCATGCATGAGGGCTTTCATTCAGTGTGGAGTAGTGGAGGGATAATAGATATTCAGAAGAAGCACAAGTTAGAGGACAATTATCAAAGAATAAAAAGGAATGCCACCCACACAACCTATTCTATTGCTCTTAGCATCCCAGAAAGTTTCTAATGTTAAATATAAATGAGTGTTTTATCACTTTATATACTTTAAAAATATAAGTAGACAATAAAAGCAGCACCAATGCTACAGAAGCTGAACAAAAGGCTGGAGAGATGGCTCAGCAGTTAAGAGCATGGACCAAGAACTCTGGCTCAATTCTCAGTACCTACACGGAGGCTCACAATCATCTGTAACTCCAGTCACAAGGGGATCTGATATCCCCATCTCAAAATAGCAACAATAAATTACAAAATAAGACAGACTAATGTAAAGTGAAAATATTTTCTGTTAAATACATAGAAAACATTTAGTAAGACAAACAGTGTTCAAAATCAGTTTACTAAATACAACCTACAAACTTAGAAATTCTAAAGTAAGTAAAAACAGCTTTACATTTCAGATTCAGTAACCTATGGCCAACGTAGGTCTGAAAATATTACGTGTAAACTTTAAAAACAAATCCACAAGTTTTGATGCCAAGAAGCTCTTGCTGACAGGAACCTGTCCCCTGAGAGGCTCTGTCAGAGCCTGATCAACACAGTCGAGGATGCCCTGAAGGGGCTGAAGGGGGAAGTGCAACCCCACAGGAAGAACAACAATATTAACTAACTGGACCTTCGAGGGCTCCCAGGGACTAAGCCACCAACCAAAGAGTACACATGGAGGGACCCATGGCTCCAGCCGCATATGTAGCAGAAATAGACTTATCTAGCATCAATGGGAAGGGAGGCCCTTGGTCCTGTGGAGGCTCAATGCCCTAGTGTAGGGGGATGCTAGGTTGGTGAGATGGGAGGGGTGGGAGGGGGAGCATACTCACTGAGGTGGGGGAAGGGGGCATGGGATAGGGATTTGCTCAGGGGAAACTGGGCAGGGGAACAACATTTGAAATATAAATAAATAAAATAACCAATAAAAAAATCCACAAGATTTTAAATTATGTGGTTTTCTTAGTATACATGCCATAGCTATAGTTCCTACCAACCAGTCTTGCATACTAGAGCTACCTTTGACGTATTGCAGTATATGTGTGCATAAGTTCAAGTAACTCTCATTTTACTTAATAACGCCCCCAAACCCTAACTATAGGAATGACGCAAAAGAAGGTATGAGGACATAAAATTTCCAAGGATAGACAGACTCTAGAATTACAAGGCAGCACAGCATGGCATCTTGGACAACAGTAAACATGCATATATGGTTTGGTTTTGGGAGTCTACAGGGAACCTTGGAGCATACATATAGCTAATAAGAAAATGTCTTCTGAGGTGGTTAACTCAACTGATTACATAGTCTAACCCTTTTTTTCCCCAAGAAAAATTTCTCTGTATAGACTTGGCTGTCCTCAAAACTCAGAAATCTGCCTGCCTCTGCCTCCCAAGTACTGAGATTAAAGGCAAGTGCTAGGACTGCCTAGCTTAATTTTACAATTTTATATACAGAATCCAACTGAGCCCAGCTCAGCCATTGTTAGACAAGCAGAATTCCTATCTTAGCTTGACTACTTAACAGCTTTGGGACCTTGGGCTGCTATGACATTGACCTCTCTGGACCTCGACTTTTCATTAACAGAAAAAATATTACCTGACAGGACTCACTGCAAGGAAATTAAATACAATAATGAATGTAAGGCAACTAAAATAATGCTCAATCAAAGCTACTAGATAAGCTACAAGCTACTGGAATTGTCCCACAGTACTAATAATTCTAGCACCACCTAATGGATAACAAAATCGCCAAATGTTTATTTCATATAAAGTGGCAACACATTTATATATAATCCATGCATACCCCTGGTAAATTTTAAATCACAACTAGATTTCTTACATTACCTAATAAATATTAAATGCTATCTAGTTATTATATTGCAAAAATTTCTGAACACATTCAGTCTAAACACAAATCTTTCTCTAAATACTTTTGCCAATGATGACTGAATCTAAGCGTAGCCCCTGAAAACATGAAAGACCAACCAATAATATTTTATTATTGCTGCTCTTAACCTTCTACAATACGAGAACCTTCTAAATAATCCTTTCCCTCAGCCATTCTTTATCTATTTCTCAACTTTGTTATGTTTTTTTTTCCATTAAAGGCCCATCTAAAGAACAGCATAAACTTAATACCTCCAATGAAAATCAATGCATGTAATAAAAAAGTCAACTCCCCACCCCCAACTAAGTACCACATTTAATGCTGGCTTTGCAATGTTAGTACAAAATTCACTTAACTCTTTAGACCATCCAGTTACCAAATACAACTTGGACAAACTGGGCCAACAGTTTTCAGACAAGAAGATTAAATTCGGTAAGGTATATGAATTTCTCAAAGCTTATATAAACATGACAAAATTATAATCCTTTACAGCAGATTATGCAACATAAGTATAGAGTGAAAATGAGTACCACTGGGTTTTTTTTTTATTGCAAAAAAGTTCTAAATTCAACTAGAAGAACACAAATAATAATGGCTCTTAAGTTTTACAAAATTAAGGACTTTAAATTTTGTACTAAAATTGTCATCTAAAGCCTTTTTTAGGACACAAGAGCATTATAATCCCTCTTTTACGTTCTTCAAGATAGTTAATATTACTGCTATCTAAGCCTTTATACTTTTTGAGTACTAAAAGGGTGAGCTACAACATTAAATACAGCATGCTTCACTTAACAGCAGACACACTCACTGATAAATATAACATCTGATTTTATTACGCAATGTATACATTCAGAAACTTAGATGATACAACTCAGTCAATCACTGCATGTACCCTTTCATTTATCAAGAGGCCCAGTGAACATTAAGATGTATGAGGCTACAGTTCATGTAACATGTAACTATATTACAATGAGTTTGTTTTTGTAAATAAAGTACATTCCAAACCAATAAAAGGATAGCATAGTAAACACATAAACCAGGAATATTGTGTAAGTACATAAATCAGCAACAGATTCTATTGGTACCATTACTAACTCAAGTATTATGCACTATAAATGACTTGTATAAGATAATCTTTAAAATGACTGGTAAAGTAGTACAGTATCAGAAACACATGAGCATTACTTTGTGCTATGACCACAAGACTGCTATGTCATTGGGTCATTACTGTAACAAATATAAATACTACAGAAGATTGTAATACAAAGTATTCTTATATCTAAATATAGAAAGTGTATAGTAAAAAACACATCACAAAAAATTTCAGCTCCACTGCATTCTTGTCAGACTGCTAGCATACATGCTGCTGTTAAGTTGACTGAAACATTATTACTGAAGTTTCATTTACAGGAGCAGCAACCTTCCCAGACTACACAATGAAATATGTGATTCTAAGTCCATGCTGTTAAAAGGAACGTAAGGTTCTGAAGATAAGGACCTAATGAATGTGATTCTGTGTATACAGTAATAAGAATTTTCATTAGAAAAAAAGATAAACCATACAAAAATTTTATTTAACTGAAAAATTAGAGCCTTGGGTACAGCAAACTGTATTTCAACCCAGGACAGTCCTCAACTGCTAGCATTACAGTCCTTCAATATACATGCCCAACAGCACCAAAAAGCATACTAAAAGATAACAGATTTAAGTCCACTAAAGCAAATGTAATATCTTTATTAACTGCTAATTAAAATTGACCATACCCTAAAGTAAATGAAAGAAAACAGATGGTAAATTGACTAGACTCATATCTACAACATTTCCACGTGCCCAGGAATATTCTGACACTCTCAGTAATGCTAACCAATTCACACATGATAAGTCTTCTAAGAACATAATCTACCCATTCTTACTTATAAGCCTTCAAAACAGGTCCATTCTTCTAGGTAAACACAGGAAAAAATGGGGTCGGGGGTCTTCTAGTACACATCTGTATTAGAAAGTTTACTACCTGTTGGTAGTATTTATGATTGAAATGCTACTAGAAAAGTGGTAGGCAAGACAGATAAACACCTAGCAGCACTTTTAAAACTTTCATGCAAGACTTCCCAATAACTTAGTATTTTGTGCATATCAAAGAGATACAGATTAAGTCTTCTTAGATCATTCCAAACATTAAATACTTAAAAATATTATTGCATTTCAAGTTTTGAATGAGTTCATATTTAAATGAGTTACCATCTAAATAGTAGCTGAAATAAGTATATCTGTAGCCTTTCTAGCAAAAGCTGTCAAAATTGAACCACAGTATAAAAGTAAAGACATTTATTTGCCCTAGGATAATGTTATTTATAAAGTATTTGCTTGAAAGAAGTAAATGCAAAGAAACTACCTAGATTTGGGAATTTCAAGTAGATAACATAAAAATTATTATGTGCCTTTTAATGTCTGGCCAATATTAAAAATAAAATAAAGCATCTCATTAATGAGATAAATTTAAGTACCAATGGATTGATTATCTCTGCAAAGCTTATTACAAATCACCTTTTATGTTATAAAGACATATATGGCAAGACTTCATCCTCAATGACATGACACAGCTAGAAATACATGTGCATATCATTATGTGGAAGTATTTAGATTTCTTTACTAAAAACAAGATCCCAAAAAACTAATTTATTTCATTTCATTTATTTTTGCTAAATGAGAAAGCCATATGACTCCCATACTAAAAGCAGGGACAATGTAAAGTCACAAGTAACCTCTAGATACACATGTATCAGTTACTTTCTAGTTTACATTATAGGAAATAGTATCTACTCATTTCATTCATTCAACAAGTATTACCGAGCACCCAGAATGCACCAAGAACTGTGCTCAGCACTGACAATTCTTAACAAGAACAACTCAGTTCTTGCTAAGACTTTATAAATCTATTACTTGTTAGGGAAACAGCAAATCAGAAAACATTAAGGAAAAAATAAAAGAGGAAAAATGTCACTAAGTGCCAAAATAAAACAGTAAAAATTCCAAGCATATCAATGTGTTAAATAATTTAGAGAGGAGGTAAAGAGTGTTCAAACCTGTTTGAGAAAATAATTTAGGCAAGCAAGGATGTCATGGTGATAGTGATCTTGAAAGCAGGAAGGCAAGGACAGAAGTATAAGCTTAAAGTCAAGAGCTAATATAACCATTTAAGGCACCATGAAAAGATTAGTAGGAACTCGTATTAGGGAGTATAAAAACATGCATCATTGAATGTTGCTTTGATGTGTATTACAGAAGATCTTTCAAACTTAAAGCTGTGGAATTTAGACACTAAGTCACAGATACACAATATTGGAGATTCTTAAGCAAAGAAATACATTTTACTTTTTATTTTTTGATAGGAGGTAGAATTAGCCTTGAAGCAAGAAAACCAGCTCAAAAACAGTTTGAATCTCCAAGGCATGGGAATAGGACAACCTGGCTGTTACAGATCTGTGAGTTTCTTCTCAGTATTAAAGTAAAAAAACAAACAAACAAATTTATTTGTAAGATGTAACTACTCACTAATGTATTATCAAAAATCACCCCCCCAACCTGAAATTACTTAGCAAGAATTTAATTTCCAAATCAATCCATAAAAATTTGATAAAGTCAGAAAACTGAACCACGAAGTATTAACTCTGGAAAGGAGCTCAAGACTTCATCTCATTCTTTTTATAAATCAGAGGAAAGTTAACACTCAAGAACAGAGCCAGCTAATAGCACTCTGTTGTGCAAAGGTAAAATCAGCTGATTAAAGATAACAAAATTTAATGTTCTTGGTGATTTAAAAGCACACAGAAAAGAAGGAAAATGAAAATGGAAAAGAAAAGACTTTAAAGACAAAACATGTTTTATTCTGAATGGATATGGAGAAAGACAGCTTTATACACGATCATATTTTAACAGAAATTTCTACTGCAAAGTTTGGAATATTGTTACTATGCAAAAAAACCAGTAAATATTTAAGAAAAAAAAGACCCCCTCAAAAAACAACTACTTCTATCACATACTATTTAAAGTTCATTTGTTTGATTTATTTGTAAGGTCCTTTCTAGCAGTATACTTTTAATTCTATAACTGACAAGTATAACTTTCCCCAAAGTTATGTGTACCAGGAGGTAATAATTTAATCTATATGATAGGTAGTTGAGATAAGCCTGAAAGAAATTATGGTTATGTTATGTTTGCTATTTCTAGTTATTTGAGAATAGATTCAGCCTGAACTGGAGAAAATGGCACTCTAGTTTATCTTATACATTAAGGGGAGAAAACTGTAAATATATCACTTCTTGAAGTCACTAGCTGCATTTCAATTTTGCAAACCCCTTTTTAACCCTAGATCATTACTATCTAGTTGCATACTATTTTATAAACAAGCTTTAAAATGTCTTGTCAACAAGCTTTAAAATGTCTTGTCATATTCAGTAACATTTCAAAGACCACAATAATCTAGCTTTTTGTTTATCTTCAGCTGGTCTAAGCCAGGTAATTTAAATGTGGGCAGTGCAGCAGATAACTGACAGGAGGCTGAGCTGTTCCAGGATCCTTGTTCGTATCAAAATGCACACCTTTTTACCCTTGCTTTAAAAAAAAAAAAGCCATAATATATGCATATAACCAATGGACATCTTGTATAATTTAAATCATCTATGGATTACTTATGCTACCTAACATATCTCTTTAAGTAACTATATAACTGTTTCATGTGTTAAATGGGAATATGACAAGGCAAAAAAAGTCTGCTTGTGGTCTGGAAATTGTAATTTATTTTTCATGTACTTTAAGCCCATGTTAGATGAAACAATGGACACAGAATTCTGCAGTTCTAAAGGACCAGCTATTTTTGAAGATTATATAGCCCTTGGTCCCAAAAATCTAAAACAGTTTTTAACAAACTTTTAAAAAGATGGATGGCAAATCTATACAGGCACCCTGCTTCTTCTCAAATTATCTTCTTATTAGAATTACTATTAATAATCCTGAGCATATGCAAACAGAAGAAATGATGAAGGAAAACAATCAGTTCATCATTAAGAGAAAGTTCACAGAGCTTTAAGAAAGAATCCTAGAGTCCTTAAGCATTCAGCTTAGCTTTACCATAAGCCAGGACCCATACTCTTAGGTAGGAAGGGGGCACTAGATAATGATCTAATTCTGAGAAAACAACGACAATTTTCTTGAGGCTTTCAGATCTGGTCTCCTACTCATTATCCTCAGAGGGAGAATGCTAAACATTTAAACGGTCAGGTGTACTTAATGGTGCATAGAACATATTAGACTAAAAAAAAAAATAGTTGTAGAAAACTATGAGGCAAAATTCAGAATATCTGAAGTGTGTAAATAGTAAGTAAACTGATTAGGAAAGTGGTCACTGTCACAGCTAAAGAGAAGGGGCCATAAAACAAACTGTGACCAGTGTATGCCAATTACTTAAAAAAAATCAAATCAAATCTGCACTGTACTAAAAATGACTAGCTGGCATCTCAGGTTTACTAGTGCAACAGCACCGTCACAGCAAGGGTAAGCAGGTCAACCCCTTGCAAAACTTACCTTGACTGGCCCAATGGAAACAGAAGGCCCCAGAAAAGAGAGAAGCATCTGGCAGTAGCAAATTGTTTTATTTTATCTTTCTGTGGAAAGAAACTAATTTTAAATAAGAACCAGAGCATTTAAAGAATAAATATTTTTTTAAAGCTCATTATCTAGTTAGAGCCGCTCTACCAAGAAAACAAGAAGGGTTTTGTGTTGCTTAGAGATGGAAAGATACAGAAGAAGAATCAAGAATTGTCTCTGCATATCCTAGGGAGCTTTAAAGTATTGTTATTCTAGAGTAACAGAGCAAAAGAATCTTTTATATAAGGAACTCCTGCAGGCAGAATCTTTTCAGTCTGGTGCCTTTGGATAAAAATTTTTTATACAAAATTAAGGGTTATATTCCAAATATAAAAGAAAACCATTTAACACTGAGCCATTCTACTATTAGAAGTAAAATAAAAAAAATACAAGCTCTTGTTTCTGCTTAATTTCACCAGTAACTTTAGCCTTCATTGCTTAAACTATTTTCAAACTCAATAGTACTCATTAGCAAAAGAAAATATACAACTGACTTTCTACAATATTCTGCTAACCAAAAATTTCATGACGTATCAAGATATTCAATTGGAATAACCCAGCCGGCCCAAGAATCTGTGTATTATAGAACCTAGCATAGGACACAACTGTTCATGGAACTCAAGCTCTTGCCTTTCTTGAAGACTTCTCTAGAAATTCTACCAGTGTTACTGAGTCATCTTAAAACCTTTTAATCCAATCACTCCTACAAAATGTCCATTTACGATTTGTGCTAGAGATGCAAGGGACAACGCACAAGTAGGAGTGTAGAAGCAATTATCATTTCAAAAATTAAGTAGAAAATGAGCTACCTATTTGGCACTGTCCAGGGAAGAATTAGTAATACAGTAGCAGAAAAATCCCTCCACACCCCAAACAAGAGGAAGATACTCCAAGAATAAAATTCATTCTAAATGAAAACCCCAAGTAACTACTATTTTCCTGATGCTATGCTTTACACATTCACTATGATTATTATCTTCTGGTCTATATTTACGCCTAGAAAATTAATAGTTATAATGCCTGAAATAAGTCACTAAGTTAAATAGATTAGATGTATACTTTCACTTTAGATTGTTTGTTTTTCAAGATAGGGTTTCTCTGTCTTGGAACTCATTCTATAGACCCAGGCTGGTCTTGAACTCAGAGATCCACCTGCCACTGCCTCCCAAGTGCTGGGATCAAAGGTGTGCGCCACCACAGCCGGCTTATAAGATTTTTTAAATCTTAATTTTGTTGAGGAAGTCAGTTAATATTTTTTATACAGCCTTACTACATTCAAAATTTGGTTATAGACATGATCAATGTAATGTTTGTGTTGTTTGAATACATTATGTGGACATAAACTAACCTTTAAACAGCTGCAAGTTCAACACTGACTTACATCTTAAAATCTTGACACAAACAAAAATAAGCAAGCCAAAGTAAAAACATCTTCTTACTTGTCCCATTGGAGGCCCTCCCATAGGAGGCATCATCTGTGGCATCATTCCATGAGGTACAGGAGGCATGTTTGCTCTCTGACCCATAGGGTGCATGCCCATTGGTGCGTAATGCATGCCAGGATGCCCCATCTGAAAAGTAATGAAAAGTGAAGTAAGACACAGTAAACGTTTCTTTAAAATGTCATTTCAAAAACACCTAAAACCCATGAATTGAACTGTAATGCACAATATTAAGTCACTGTGATCAAATTACAGGGTTAGCATATACTAATGTTAATCTTAATTACACTACAGTAATTATTATAAGGAACCAGAAAATTTACAAAATATGGAAAAGTTAATAAACTCGTTAGAGGATTACAACCCCTCTCCAAGACTAAACAAACTGATAAATGACTGGTCAGACTTGGTGACTATGTACTGAATTCCATCTTAAATATTATCACTGACCACAACTTTGTCACCTTTCTACATATAATCAGCTTATACTACCTAACATCACGTTATTTTGGACGAGGTCTGGCCTAAAACAGAGTATGGGGTCCTAAAACAGAGTGCGGGTTACCCAAGAGTACTTCACTAAGAAACAAATGTTTTAATGTCATTAAAATATCAAAGACTGTCATTCTGTCCCAGACATTAAATGCAAATAACAAATTCATCCGTTTTAGCGAGTTTAAAATATAATTATACTTCTATTGTTCCTGGCTTGAAACTAAGTATCCGCAGCCAATTCTCCCAACGGAATCCCCCACCCCCTGCAAATCATCGCCACTACCGGATAAATAAACTGCAGCAGCCGCTCCTTAAGTCAAGCCTGGGGCTTTCAGGTGCCCAGTGCGCCCCGGGCCCAGCACTTTCCTTCTTCCTAAGGCATCTACCTAGGCCACGACCACTGGCAAGTCCAAGGTCCCACATTATTTCTTTGTGCGTTCCCGCCCTCCATTTCTCTCCCTTGGGACGTAGCCCACCATCTGCAGCTCTCTTCCTGGTACACTCTTCTCCTGTCGGAGAAAGCTTCCTGTTTCTCTGACTCGGTTTTTCATTGTGCCGCTTTTCCCTACCCCGCCGATCCCTTACCGAGGGCCGTCTCCTCAGGAAGCCGTCAGCAGAGACCCAAGAACTGGAGCACAGGTTTGAGCCGGACAATCTCCGCTCCCCGTCCCCGGGACCCCGCGAGGGAGGTTGGCTCTCCATTTCACTCACCATGAGGCCTCCACGCTCGGCTCCAGTCCCCGGCCTCATCGTCGGGCTCAGACTGCTCCGTCGGCGGCCACTGCCGCTACACATACCAACAAGAAGCGATCTGAGTGGCTGGCGCCCGCTGGGGCCAAAGGGTAAAGGCTGCCCTGAGCTGCGGGGCGGGATCAGCGGGGCCAATAAACTGACAGGCTTCCCTGCTGTCCAATCAGAGCGCGATACCGACACGCAGCTCGGCGGCGATTCGCCCCCAGCCTCCCTCGGCGTCGCCTGCATGGAGGGGGGGGAAGGGGGACGGAGGAAGTTTCTGCGTCGTGTGCTCCGCCGGGGGGGAACTCTACTAACTTCCCCCAGGAAAGGAGACACAGCGGGGACCCAGATTCCCGGGTTCGGGCCACCGCACCCCGCCGGGGGTGGGGCAGTGGCGTCCTGCCACCTTCGTCGCCCACCCCCCCGCCCTAGTTACTTTCGCCCCACAAACCTGAGGCCACCAGGGGTGGGGTGGGGGCGGGGTAAGCGGCACCCGGCGTTAGCGGCCTGGTGCGCGCGCGCGCGGTTGGCGTGGGGAGGGGTCGTCCCCGGGGGAGGGAGCGCGAGCACTGTGCGCGCGCCCGGAGCTGAGCGCGCGCCATGGCGGAGGGGTGGAGGCGCGTACTGTTAGCGGGCTGGGAGCGGTCGAGGCGGAGATCCCTCGCCCGAGGGAGGAAGCGATTGGCGGCTAGGAAGCCGCGAGCTGAGCGGGCTGCTGCGGGGATGGGGCTCGGGACCAGAAAGGGCGGGACGAATCAGTGTGCAGTCGCGGGCCACGGGCGCGCGCTCAGACAGCGCGCCGGGCAGCAGAGTCCCGAGGCGACCAGCTGATGCACCACTACGGCTCTGCGCGCGGTGGTTGGGTCCGCCGACGGCCGTCGCTGATTGGCTGTTGCTGGGCCGGGGCGTGGCGGTGGCGGACGCACGACCTTCGCGGGTCTCTCTTGTCTTTCCCGCCATGTCGTTTGTGGAGAGTTGGAGGTCTGCAGGCGCGCTTAGGCGCCGTCAGGTTACCCCGGGCCCTGTGTGCCCCGATTACACTCAGGGCGATAGCTGGGGTGAGGGCGAAGGCGACGAAGACGAGGGATGCGACCGGGTGGCCCGCGACTTGCGGGCAGAATTCTCGGCCAGGGCATCGTCGGAGACCAAGAGGGCCCCGCTACTCGCCCGGATCGGGGACGGGTCGCCGGTCCTGCCGGATAAGCGCAATGGCATCTTCCCGGCGACTGCGGCCAAGCGAACCCAGGCTCGGCGGTGGCCCATCCAAGCCCTTTCCATTCTCTGTTCGCTGCTGTTCGCCATCCTCCTCGGTTTCCTTCTGGCCATCGCCTACATGATCGTTAAAGGTATTGAAGCCCAGGCCTTGAAAGGCTGTCCAGCGTAAAGTGGAGCCCGTACATCTCACGCCCCCATTCACACTCTCCTCCCAAAGAGTTCCCATGAAACTGTTATCTTCCTTTGCTCTTCCCCTTTTTGTCTTCTCTCCCTGGTTGGACGTCCCTGCTCCGTAATCAGAGCCATTTAGAAGAGCTAAATCTACACTTACACTTGAGTTGAAACATTAAGTACGGCTATTTAATCAGAGCCCCCTACTTATAAAAGGATCAAAGAAGTGCATGTACCAAAAAAATAGGCTGTATACGCTCTAAGGCTGATGTTTTAGAGGCATGCTGTGTATTCACTTTGGTCTCAGACTAGATAAAGGACAAGGAGTTTTCCCCCTCATCCCAAGTTCCTACTTTTATAGGCACGCAGGTTTTTCTATTTTTCCTTGTAACTAGGTAGAGTTATTTCCGGACAGTTTATTCTACTGTGTCAGAAGTTGACATACTGCCCCAAAAGGAATGCTCAGAAAGATCCTCTTCCTCTTCCCCCATTCAGATTTATTGTATGGTTTAGTATTTATTATAGTAGAAAGAAATTTGAATTTAGTTAGTGCTGACTTTTGCCAATTCTTGAGAAATAGAAACATGAAAACAGTATTTTGTATTTAAGGGATTCAACACTGTCATTCTTGTGTTACGTTTGCTAATTAAATTTAAATCTCTCCAGTTTTGCTTTATTTCCTCCCATCCCCCAATGGGCTGCAGGTGGCCCTTGAACAGATATTTTTGTTTCCCCACTTCAACCATGATAGATTTGTTGTGCACTTAGTTTATTTTTCTTTTGTAACATAAAGTTATATGCCCATAAGTAGAAGTTCATTGCAGAGGACATTGGTATTTTGGAGACTGGAGTAAGGAACTGAAGTCAAATTCTATTATGCCCTTAAGTTTCTTTTGTACATATTGTCTTCAACACACCCAGGAGATAAACACTATTCTCATGTCTATTGCAGTTGACTCTTGTAGAGGTATTTGCTTGAAGGTAACTGAGGTAGTAAATCAGAAATTAAACCTAGCTCTGACTTCAGGGTCCTTTTGATATTGAACAGTGTCTTCAATGCCTTTGGATATTCACGTCATGAAGGAACACTTAACTGCTCTTCTACCTAAACCTCTCTTTGTATTTACAGAATTGCATGCAGAAAACTTGAAAAGTGAAGACGATATACATACTGGGCTGTTAGGTATGAACTTACCATTTTATTCATCCAATCACTTATTTTTGTTTTCCCAAATTAAGTTTAAGTTATAGAGGCTTTGGGATAAATAATTTATATATGCCATGTGTAGCTGATTCAGTAGTGTTCTTCATTTATAAGTTTGTGGTAAATGTTACTAGATTTCCTTTTTAGATGTACATTTAGATAATTTTCATAATTTTGTAATGGGCCGCTAATGCATGTGTAGAGTATTTACTGTAACTCTGCATGACTTTGGCCCACTAATTACTTAAACTAGTTTCTAATTATGTTTTGGAAGAAGCTCCCTATACTGCTTCAGGAATTTAGAACTAGAAACTTGCTCACAAATTTAGCCAATTTAAATGTATCTGAAACAAACTTTGGAAGAATTTGATGTCCACATATTTTTGTAAGCAGTTTGTCTCGAGATAAAAATTTTATAAGAATTATTCACCATTATTCAGGAATGAGGAAAACCGCTGATTTTACAGCAGGACTAACTGCCAAGACAGAACCCTCTATGAGCCTCTAATCTAGTGGAGAGTAAATACAGTCAGTATCACTTAGCAGGTTAACTCAGACTCATGGGGATTAATTTTAAAGTAAGCATAGTTTGTCTTATAGAAAGGATATTTATTGTAGCATTTGAATGGATAATCTTATCCAACAGAAAAACATTCTTTAAAAAAAAAATGTTTCTGGGTTGAGTGTGTAGTTCAGTGATAGACACTTTGCTTAGCACACATTGCAAAATAAATAAACAAGCAAACGTGTGAGAGAAGCATTGCAAAAATTGTTAAGTTATTGATGAAATTGAGGTAGTTGTGATAATACTTGTCTTCTATCTTTCTGAGTTTGAGTTCACATCTGTTTGAGAAAAATGCACAGCCAGCTTTACAATGTATAGGAAATTGATAGTAGACCTCTGAGTAAACTTTTCCTTATGGGACAGGATAGTTAAAAGGAGAGGCCGGTTCTAGTAAGTTTCCCTGAAATCAATGATAAATTTATAAAGATACCAAGGAAAAAATTGATTATCTTACCATAAGAAAATGCCTAGGGAATTATATCCTTATTCTCTCTACAATTGATAACAAAAGTTTGAAATGAAGATATGAAGAAACAGCCTAAGTTTTGAATAAGCTTGTTGAATTTTCAATTAGGTTATAAGAAAAGTATTGTGTACTCTCTTAGGGTTACTATTGTTACAAAGAGACACCATGACCATGACAGCTTTTATATAGGAAAACATTGAATTAGGGGCAGGCCTACAGTTCAGAGGTTTAATCCATTATCTTCAGGGTGGAAAGCATGGCAGCACACAGCTAAGTGTGGTGCTGGAAAAGGTAACTGAGAGTTGTACATCTGGTTGAGCAGGCAGCTAGAACAGAGAGGCACTGGGCCTGGCATCTGAGACCCCCAAACCAGCTCCCAGTGACACACTTCCTCCATCAGGGCCACACCTACTCTAACAAGGCCATACCTTCTAATAGTGCCACTCCCTATAAGCCTATGAGGGGAGCATTTTTTTTCAAACCACATATACCCTTTTTCTGTGAGAATGATTTTATCATTTTGTGTTATTTACTAGACAATTTATTACTAGTCTTTTGGCATAATTATTGCTGTTAGATCTGTTACGTGGGTTGAAAATCTCTTTTTTTGTTGTTTTTTGTTTTTGTTTTTTTTCGAGACAGGGTGAAAACCTCCTTTAAATACTTGAACTAGGTCTGTGTCTGTCCTCTACCCCAGCATACACACACACACTTTTCTTTATTTCTGAATTCAGTTTTTTTCAAAGATATATTCAAAGGTGATTAAAACCCCTGGGAAGTAAGGGCTGGAATGGTTCAATGGTTAAAAAGCACTTGCTGCCCTTGCGTAGGTCCTGGATTTGGTTCCAGCACCCACATAGTGGCTCATAACCATCCTTAACTCAGTTCCAGGGCACCCACCACTCTTTTCCTGACTTCCAAGAACACTAGGCATGTACAGGGCTCATAATGTGTATTCAGATAAACAGTAAAGTAAATCTGAAAAAAATTCTGAAGCAGTGTAAGCTCTAATACTTGTTAGAAAACTTGTATTTTCTAAATTTGCTAAGGTACTGTAGTTGGCTTAGTCATCTTTGTTTCCATGAAAAAATTCATGGGAAGCCTGTTTTTTGTTATTGTTTCCAGTTTGGATTATTTGTTTGCCTTGTTTTGTTTTGTTTTTGTTTTTTAAAGGAAGGTTTGTTATGAAGCATTAGAAGATCATTTGTGAGAGTTGTTTTTAGAACAGGGTTTCTCTGTTCCCTGGCCTTCCGGAATGCTCTCTGTAGACCAGGCTGACCTCAAACTCAGGGATCAGCCTGCCTCTGTGTCCTAAGTGCTGAGATTAAAGGTAAGCATTTGGGAGAGATAATTGATCTGGTTGACTAGTATTAGACTAGTACAATTTTACTACAGAAGTCATCAGGCAAAGTGATTGTTACCATCTTTGGATTTGATCACACTGTAGCCTTTACAGATGTTGGGCTCTTCTTTTAAAATTCTTACAAATCATCCCTTACTTTGAACTTAACTTTTCCAGGGAAATTAATAAAATAACTTATTCATAGCACATTTCACTCATTCCTCTTTTAAGATTGTTCTGAGGCCAGATTGATTGTGCTAAGCACACAACATTAAATTACTTAATTTTGCATGTTGTCTTTTGCATTTTTTGTAGTTTTCCAAGTTTTCTCACATTTGATGACTCAGTGTTGCAGTCTTTCCTGCAGTCTTTAATATTTTCCAGGATATAGCATGATAACCTTTCATTTTAGACAAACCTGGGAAAATTCTTAGATAAGTACATGAAATTACCTTTAGCAGAAAATACTTAATCTAAAGTATGTAGAGCTAGTATTTTATATGTGCATCACAGTTCATACCATATAAAAATTATATTATGAGATTTTTATGGAAAGCTTTTAGTGACTTCTGAAGCTTCTAGTTTGGGTCTGATTTATGTTCCTTAGACTCAACTACTTGGGAAGTTGAAGATGATGGTTTGCTTGAGCTTAGGCACGTGAGGCCAGCTATAAAGCAAATTAACTGACCCATTCTCTCTCTCTCTCTCTCTCCCTCCCTCTCTCTCTCTCTCTCTCTCTCTCT
>NW_022196897.1:40548878-40568572 GCF_008632895.1 Mastomys coucha
TCAGAAATCCGCCTGCCTCTGCCTCCCCAAGTGCTGGGATTAAAGGCGTGCGCCACCACCGCCCGGCTAAAGTATGATATTTCTAATTAAACCCACAACTATTAAGGAAAATCCCAGTTATTTGAACTTGTGTTGGGTAACATAAATATTTTACCAAAACATCCACTAATATGTTACCCTCTGCTGTAGTACCATCTTTGAAAGACTGTATAACCTCATTAAAACATAAGTAGGGGAAAAGAGAAAGCAAATAGACTGGAAGGGTGTAACAAATGACAGTTTATCAGGGCTTTGATTATGAATTGTTTAATATTTGTATCAAACGTAACAAGGAATGTCAGGAAGAACAATACTTTCAAAAGAACAAACTTTAGCCAGGCTCTGTAATGCATATTGGGAATCAGAGACAGGAGAATCAGAAGTTCGAGGCTATCTTCAGCTATATAGCAGTATGAAGGCTAACTTGGTCTATAAGACCCTTTCTCAAAAAGTAGTTATAAGAGGAAGAAAAAGCACAATTTTAAATTGACTTAAAGTTAATAATATACATTTTTTAAAAGTTTTAAGTTAATATACTTAGTATGCCAAAAATGTTAATACTTTTAAGCCAGTTTATGTCCATCAGTATGTTAGTTCAGAGTCAACAGAGTTGGTCATTAGTAAGTTGTTTAAAGTTGAGTGATATATACATAAGAATTCATCATACTTCTTTCCCATACAAAAAGTTTACAGAAGTACAATTCCAAATATTTATCTGAAAAGTAACTGAACCTTCAAACTAATTTATTTTGAAAGATGTACTAACAATGAATTTGCATAGGAAATCTATGCTCTCCTTGTCTTTGCATTAGTTGTAAACTAGAGTCCAGTAAGTTTCACTTCATGAATAAGATAAAGTAATTTTATCAACTAATAAATTGAGTTCAAAAGAAGATAGATGTATGTACTTAGTTGAAGGTCTGTACTTTTGAAAGCAGTTCACACTGAAAATCTGTAACATGTCTGTGTAATGTGCTGAGTCTGCAATGTTATTTGCAACATTTTGTTTTGTAATAGTGAAAAGGCTGAAAACTATGTGGTGAGAATGTAACTGTGTGTACTGATAAGAAAAGCTTTCCACATAGACTACTACTTGTTGAAAGCAGTAAAGAAAGAATCTTATTTCTGGATGGTACAGAGAACGCTTCACCTGAGTACTTTGTATGTTTCATTCTCAGTATCTGCTAGCTTTTAGAAAGATGATAGCAAGCACTGAGTTAACTAGTTGTGAGGATGGCATAACAGGGGAAAAGAAGACTTTATTTTTATGTGTCTTCAGTTTTTTATCTTAACTAAATACTAAGTTACATCAATTCATAAATAGTATTAAGATGTTTCCTAAGGATTCATTTTGGAGCTGTCATGACAAAATTGTTGGAGTTAACTTCTATTTATTTATAGATGAGTTTTGTATTAGACTATAGTTTCAGTGCAGCCTTAGCCTTATTCTTGTCATTGCAGCTTTTGATTATTTCAGATTGAATATAAAATAATTAAAATGTCCATGATGAGATAGCACTGAGATTGTACAGTAATAATCAGTATGGACACTCTCAAGAATACTTTTTGTGTGTTTGAATAATAGCTCTATTTCCTTTTGACAGAATTCAGTTATATAAATAGTAGCCAGAGAAAAATGGGGTGGCTACTCGCAAGAATAATTCTATTAAGTGTGCCGGGTGTGCTCTGAAAGCTCTGAGGTGGAAAGCCTGGGTGGTTTAAGATCAGATACTGAGTTTTAGATGTTACTTCCCTCTTTACCTTTTGCTAGGTATCTAGAAGTTTTATGATTTCATCGCAGTTAGTAATCTTGAATTATTTTCTTGGTTAGCATATTTATTTTAGAGACTATATAAATTATACTAATCTTGGAGTAAACTTATATTATTCTTACCTCTTTTTGGAGATGCTCACTTAAACAACAGATAACACTTAGTTGCCAATACAAACATTGTTAAATTATAGTTCACAAAATTTTGTAATTTCTGCCATGTTCTTGCTAGGTAATAAGGTTGAATTTCAGCTTTTATGATTGCTGATCCCAGGCTAGGCTAAGATCCTAGAGCCTTGGCACTGTGCCAGACTTGGAATTGAGGTGCAGTCTGATAACATTTGCTGAAGTGAGTTACTCTCTTGCATCTGTTTTGTATGTCCTTTTAGATGTAGTACTTAAACCACAGGACCATCTGCTATTTCTGTACCGCACTTAGAGGTATCTGCAGAATGATCCTTGGGCCATCTGCCAAGATGTGCAAAACCACATTCTTGTCTAGTGTATCGCTGCTTCTGCATAGCCGTGTCAAGAAGCCCAGCAGTACTCTTCCTTTATATCATAGGTTCAGTGCAAATACAGCATGCGTTTATTCCAAGTAGGAACATCATTCTCTTGTGTTCCATGTACATACTTCATCTGTATCTCAAACAGATCATTATTTTTTCTCTTCTAGAAGCTTTATGTTTACCTTTCTATCCCTGATTAAATCTGTATACTACCTTTGTAATTTTACAAGATAAAACCAGAGAAGAATTATTTCTTGTTCTGCTTAGCCACATACTTGGCTAAGGAGGGGTAGTGCAGGTAAAAGAGAACTCTCAGGAGAAACGTCAGTCAGTCTTTCAAAACTCTTCTACATTTTCTTGTTTCATTACTTTGCTTTTTACGTGTCAACATTGTTGTCCCTGCTACTAAGCTCCATAAGATTTACAAACAATGCAATGGAACTTCTTACTTGTCTTGACCTGCCCTAGTTCTGACCTGAGCTGGTTCACTCCTTCTTAGGCAACCTGGTGGTCCCCTGGGTAGTCACCATATTGATATGAAATTAGTGTGGACATCTGATCCAACATAGTGCACTACAACCCAGAACTCCTAGACTCAAGCGATCGTGCTGTCCCAGTGCCTCTCCCAGTTCTTACAGCATTTATGGGTAGCCAGGAAATTGCTAATTCTTCTCATTCTTTGGTGGTTTATCTTTACTTCTGGAACTCTGAAACATCTCATGTGAATTTTTTAGTTAGAGTATATCTTGCTTATTAAGAAGCAGTCAGAATATGATATACATTATAATACACCTTACCTGACTCCCCTGTTCAAAAAGCACTGTCTTACTAGAGAAGTCATTTTGGAACCTGCCTTTACTTTCGCATTTTTGAGGTAGGGTTTCATATAGCTCAGCTAGCCTTGAATTCCCAGTATATGGAAGAACGAGCCTAAACTTCTGACTCTTCTGCTTTCACCTCTTTAATGCTAGCTACGATTACCAGCATCCCCATCACTGTGGAAGGACCCAGTACCTTGTACACGCTACACTGGCAATCTTTCAAATAAACCATATTCCCACCTATGTTTCTTCTCTAATTTTTTTGAATAGATTATTAATAATCACGTGGACTAGGTTTGGTGGTGCATGCCTTTATTCCTAGCATAGGGAGAGACAGATGGATGTCTGAGTTCAGAGCCATAATGAGTTCCTGGATAGCCAGGGCTACATGGTAAGACCCTGTTCAACCCCCTCCCCCAGTTCACATGGGCAGACATTTTAAATATTTCTTAATAGGCTTCTCCTGTTTACCATTTCTTTTTCCCTACAGAGTACCATATTAGATTAAATTTGTAAGCAGGTTTTCCTGTGTAGGTCAAGTGAAGACTGACTTCAGGTTCGTGATCTTACTTTCTCAGTCTCCAAAGTCCTGAAGTTACCAGTCTATATCACTATGCCATTTTATATCTTGTTCATTGATATGTTTTAGAATTTATTGTGTATTGTGTGTGATATGAATTCGACCATGTTTCTTTTTTCTAGGTAGTATTGAAATGTTTTATGGCTTAAGGGAGTTACTAGTGATTAAATTCTATCTGCTAGGCATGGATCTTACATTGGGCTATATT
This sequence comes from Mastomys coucha, assembly GCF_008632895.1. Lineage (NCBI taxonomy): Eukaryota > Metazoa > Chordata > Mammalia > Rodentia > Muridae > Mastomys > Mastomys coucha. The sequence goes on from NW_022196897.1 coordinate 40,552,807, forward strand.
TCTAGCCTACATTAACATTACAAATTGTTTTTTTTTATGACAAGTCCTTGCTCTGTTACAAGCTATCTTACTTGACTTTTCTTCTAAATGCTATATTTTGCTCCTCTGGGTCCATGTAGTCACACTAATTGTTAAATACAAGATCCTGTAGCATTCAGTATCTGGTAGCCATCTGCTATTGAGAATTATTTTTAACCTATAAACCTTAGAATATTTTCAAGAACTACAGCCTCGATCTGAATTCTGATGTTATCTCCTTAGAGACCTTGGGGAATATAAAATTTATTTTTTTTTTTTAAAAAAACTATCACAATCTGTAGCTACTGATCTATTTGCATTCTTACTTTCTTCTTACCAAAATTTCTGTGAAGACAATGCATTTTCTGTTTTGTCTCCATTAGGTAACACTGTACCAAATTCAAAGTAGTCCTTTATATATTTTATTGAGTAAATGTAGTGAATTGAATTTATGAAAGACTTTTTAAAAACTTGAAGTTAAAATAAAACCGGGGACTGGGGAAGTGGCTCAGGAGTTAGCACATACTGTACTGCTCTTGCAAAAGAGTAAGGTTTGGTTTCTAAACCCTGTGGCGGTTTGTAATTGTATGTCCCAGTTCCAGATGATCTGAGACCCTCTGATCTTCGCAGGCACCTAGCATACATATGGTATACATAAATATATGTTGGTAAAACTTTCATACACATGAAATTAAAGAAAATAAGTTTTAAGAAATAAAGCTACACCTACTAAAGAGAATTAGATTACCAGCAGTTCATTATTCCTTTAATATAATGAGTTGCGTAGTGTCTGAAAACCTTCAAATCAGTTTATTCCTGTGTCCTGTCACTGTATCTTTCTTCAACTTGAATTCACTCTAATACCATGATTTTGATTTGATTCCTGTGAGAAAAATGTTATAAATTGACCAACTTAAGTCCCCAAGACCTTGGTAAGTTGGAAGTCAACTTTAGTTTATATACTGAGCAAGAGTATTTTCATAGGGAAATTATAAAGAAGAAATATTCTCCCATTGGTCGATATATCAAAAGTGCTTGTTTTGGAACGAAAGAAAGCACTGGGTACAAAGCCGTAGCAAATGCCAGCTATTGCTCATGAAATCGAAAACAGTAGAAGCTGTGCTAACGATAAGAGTAAATTGTTTTGACTATTTTCGTTGTAGTTGAATGTCATAGAACCAAATTTCTTACATTTTTAGGTTAGAATTTGTCTTTGTTTACGAATACAATAATTTTGTTAAAATATTTAATGATACAACCTGTAACTGTGTTATAGTAATTTGTACATCAAATGGGCTAACATGTACTAAGCTCAAATCTCTTAGGAAATGTACATCAGCAACTGGACATAAGATCTTGGTTTAAATTATTTTAATAATTTTTCCCTCTCTTCCCATAAAGGATTCTGGTCTCTGCTGATAATATCTCTAACTGCTGGATTATCCTGCTGCAGCTTTTCTTGGACAGTGACTTACTTTGATTCTTTTGAACCAGGAATGTTTCCACCTACTCCTCTTTCACCTGCTAGGTTCAAGTAAGTGTTTCTAGGTTTATTTTGTTTGTTTGAGGTGTGTATGTGTATGTGTGTGTGTTCCTATGCGTGTGTTCGTTCGTGCGCACATGCACGTTAATGTCAGTTCTGTTTATAAGACACTAAAGTTATGAGAAGCAATAAACTGGGGTATGTTGGAGCTCTAGATTTCAGTATATAAGACAAAACAACACAAGATTTTTTTCAAGTGTCTGGGCCTCACCTTTAGGTAATTGGAGAATGATATTTTAAGTTCCCTATCGTGATAATGTAATTTTTTAAAATATTGAAAATCACAAATCAAAGAAGTAAGAAAATTTCATGACTGTTCTTTTTAGTTGTTATAGTTTACAGGGTTAAAATGCAAAGTTTGAAAAGTTTTCTTCATGTGCGTGGTCAGATTCAACAATAATTAGTTCTCAAATTAGACTTTTTTTAGGATTTGAACCTCATGTTTTAATTAACTTGAATATTTGGTCCCAGTGTAAAGATCCAGACTAGAGTAGATGTGTTTTTGTAGTGGAATTTCTTTGCACTGTATTTTCTGTGTTTCAAAGAATATCAGAGACTCAGTAGCCAATGGTCTAGCCTTGAGTAGTATTTGCAAAAAGCTTCACAGATCTCTAGTTTTCTACAAATGGAATTGGGAGGGAGGGTGAAGATGTGAAAATTCATTCAGTTAAATTTATGTGTATTTTGACAGCTGTTACTATTATCGTTACCACCTCTACCTCATTTAAACAAAACGTCTGTTTGAGGACCTCTGTAAAGGTCAAGCCATAATAGTGATAATTATCAGTATTACTATAATACTAACAGAATTGTTACTGCTTTCATTATTAGTCAATTTCATGTATTTTTCTCCTTCAAAATATGTGATTAAAAATTTCGGTTTTACTTGAAACAAAATGTGAAAATACATATTTTATTGAAAAAAGTATTTACTTGAATACATATTTTAAATGTTTCATAAATACTCATGTGTATCTGAAACATAAATTCTATGCCTATGGATCTGTGTTCGAAGTTGATAAATATTTAGTTTACAATTAAATACAGGAAGAGTTACATCTAATAGTGGAATACCATACTATATAGATTACTTGGGTGGCATTCAGTCAGAAAGCTTATTTGGCTAAGACATACAGAGTTCAAATTTATATTGTTTTGCTGCCCGTTAACATCCCGTACCTTTAATAGAGACTGTAAATCTTATGTGATATACTTAATTTTTTATTATTTTTATTTGACATCTTCCCTGAATGCTAGCTGTTCAGGCAATGAGGGTTTTGAAGGTTAAAGAATTTTAGTGTTCTCCTAAAGATCTGCTAACTAATTGTATTAATTTTTAATAAATTAATTTTTATTAAATTGTAAGTAGAAATAAAGAACCTCTATTGTCAGATGTTTAGTAGTCATTAAAATGAGATTTTATGTACGTGGTCGTCTAGTCTTTAAAAGTCTTAAAACACTTATGAAATATATTTTAGTATACTGTGTTTGTTAATTTTTATAAGTAAATATAAAATACAAAATACCAAATTATATTATGTTTATTCAAGCAAAATTTAAGTATATACATAAACACACAAAGCGATATTCAGTTTGAAAATGTAAACATTGCCCTCTAGTGTTCATGAAAATAAACAATCACTTCATAAATGTCTTAGGAATATTTTCTCTGTATAGCCAGTAGAGTGAGTCCTTGCACAGGAAAATAGACTCTTGTGAAAATATTGAAATCTTTAGACTATTTACTTAGAAATCAGACAGAAATAAAATGTTTTAATAAAAATAACTTTATAATACATCATGTTATCTTACTACCTAAAATAAAGTTAATATAAGCATGTTTCTTGATTGTTAAAAATATTTCTGATATTTTGTTAAGGTGGCCTTGTGATGGAGCACAGTTACTGGAGTGCTTGCTTAGTATGCATGTGGCCCTGGGTTTCATCCCTGGCACTGTACAATGTGTAGTTAGTTGTATGTGTGTAATCCTAGCTAGTTCAAGGCCATCCTTGGAAAGTTTGAAGCCAGTCTGGGATATATTAGGCCTTGTCTTGAAAAGAGAGAGGAGTGTGGCATGTGTGTATGTGTCCTTTAAGACAATGGAAATAACTAATCAGAAAAATTACTGCCAACATTTTAATATATGTCTTTTTTCATTCTTTATGTTCCTTATGATTATTTTAGAAATGAAAGTTGGCATCACTATGTGTATACTGTTTTTCATGATAGTCAATTTATGAATGTAATTGGTTTATTTAAATAGCCTTGATAGTCTTTACAGAAAAAAACATGAGTTTTAATAAAAGAATAATTTCAAGGGAAGAAAATCAAAGCTATTATCTTTTTAAATTTTTTATTTTTTTTTACTTTATGAGTCACATTTTACTGAAACGAAATCTCAATGAAATTAAAAAGTAACAAATCAGCCGGGCAGTGGTGGCGCACGCCTTTAGTCCCAGCACTTGGGAGGCAGAGGCAGGCGGATTTCTGAGTTCAAGGCGAGCCTGGTCTATAGAGTGAGTTCCAGGACAGCCAGGACTACACAGAGAAACCCTGTCTCGAAAACACCAAAAAAAAAAAAAAAAAAAAAAAAGTAACATTTCTTGCTATTTAGTAAATAGGTAAACCACTTAGTGAAATTAGCAATCTGAATGAGTAACTAGTTTAGATTGATACTAAAAATGAAATACTTTTCTTGTTACTTATTTTTATTTAATAAATTTTTATTATATTTTATTCAAGTGTGTGTGTGTGTGTGTGTGTGTGTGTGTGCTGCTATTGCTGCATGTACATATGCCATAGCACATGTGTCAAGGTCCAGAGAACAATTGAAGGAGTCAGTTCTCGCCTTCTATCATGTGGTTTTAGTCCACCATCTGGGACTGAAGTCAGTTCTTTCAAGCTTAGTCATTAAAATGAGATACCTTCAGATCACATACTTTGTTTATTTGCTGAACAATCTTGCCTTCCACCAATATATCTTTTTAATTTAGTTAAGTTTATAAATGCATAGAACCATCATATATAAATGGTCATTAAGTACCTTTTTGAAAATGTACCTTTATTTTCATTCCCAAAGTGCTTATGTAAAAGTGAAAACTTTATTATACTTACAAAATAATTATATGAAGAACTTTGTTTTGTCTTAGCTACTTAGAATTTGCATTGTTAAAGAACAAAGCAGAAGTTTAAATTTTGGGAAGTATCTGTAGAATTCCTTAGTTGTTGTTACGTTATAATTTACTACAACAATCTTGTATAATTTACTGTTTTTCCCCACAATGTCACATGATCATCTCCAACTTACTTCCCTCATTCATTGGGTCTTAGGAATGAGTTCCAAGCAAGCAAATAAAGTGCATGCATAGTCATTACTTAATGTTGTGGCACTTATCTATCTATATAAGGCACATAAAATTACTACATACAAAGAGAACCCAGACCATTAAGTTGTCTTTAGGCTCGTTCTAGGGTAGGCTAGTGGCAGAAGCAGATATTTTATTTAAATCTTTGTGATTGAAGAAGTTAGGTAGACTGTGTACTTTGACGTTGAATTTTTCCTAAAAGTGCAATTTCTAAACTGGTACTTTTAACACTAGAGATATCTTAGGGATTCCAAATAAAGTTCATAGTGGAGAGGAGCCAAGTTTCGAAGCCACCTGTAGATGTTGTCATTAGTGTTGTTCCATTTTACAACATAACAAGTCCCAAGAACTGAAGCAACTTGTAGGTTCCGATTATTTGTGTGTAACATGATTCATCTATTTTTCATTTGTCTCATTAACTCACTGACTTCTACATTATAAAATAAATTAATAGGAGTTGTACTAATTGTTTTTCTGTTGACATCTAACTTTAAGCTTTTATAATATGACAATTTTACCTCTGCAGTATTGATAAATAAGAGTAACAACTTTCCTCATATTCATTTTTTTCTCCAAATCAGTGACACAGTTTACTTTAAACCCAACATATTTCACATTACCTTTGTATAGGCACCATCTAGTGGTAAATGGTCTATCTGTAAGCTTGCAGTTACTCTATGTGCTAAATATAAAACTATTACCAAAAATCCTACTGATAAAATATTACTTGTAGACTAGTAGTAAATTTAGTAGAAAATTGAAAACCTTGTTACTAACTTGAAGAAAATGTCCATTGTTTAGGTCAGAAGTCAAATTTAACAGCTTATTCCCCTTATACCCTTTGTTGAATTATAAAACCAAAATAACCTAGGCATTTCTGGTTTATTGGTTATACATTTTACATTTAATACTTGTATTTAAAGTTAATTTATATAACCTAAACATTATAATGTGTCAAGCACTCCTACCTAGGTCTGGTGGACTTCTTTACATAATTAGCTCAAGCTCAAATCATTGTGAAGGGAGTTACAAGTTATACTAAGCAATCTTTTTAAAATTTTTCTTCCCATTGCTGAGCATTGAGCCTTGGCCTTTCACTTGCTTAGCAAGTATTTTTCAATTGAACTATATTCCTAGCACTAAGGAAGTGTTTTTTGTCAAAAAGATAAGACTATTATTTTATACTATGAATATACATCAAGACTTATTTCCAAGGAGAAAAAAGTATGTGCTTATAATTACAAGAATAGGAGAACTATATAATGGAATTCAAGTGTACTAGAGATTTCTAAATTTCAAGTTTAAAGCTGATAAAAGGTTATGTGAAAAGAAGTGCATCTTTGGGCAGCAAGATAGCTCAGCAGGTAAAGACGCTTCCTGCCAAGCCTGGTGGCCTGAGACTGACCCTCTGGAAGGAGGGAATCCCTCACAAGTTGTCCTCTACCTTGACTTTTATACCATGGCATACGTTTCTTCCCACCCACTAAATAAATGTAGCTTTAAAATTTTACATTTTTGATATATCATGTATTTGAATCTAAAGCTTAGATTGTTGAATAACTTACTAAGAAATTGATTTTATATTAAAGATTTCCTGAGTAATGCTGAAGAACTGACATGCTGTGGTGTGGAGATTATTTCAGCTCTTGTAAATAAATCTTTAGCCACTTTCTATAGTAATAGCTCAACTTCAATCTCACAACTAAAAATGAGCCTATTTGACAATAGCTTACTTGCTTTATGAAGAATTATTTAGCATTTGCACGACTAAGGCAGGAGTCCTGCCATGTTCAAAGCTAGCTTGGGTTACATAATAAGTTGTAAGGGAGCCTGGAACTAAACATCCTAACTATCTCCTCCTTGTACAGTTAATAAACTTGACTATCTTTGTTTACAATATGAACATTTGTTAAAAGGCAGAGACTTCAAATGTTCCTAGATCACTTTTTTTAAGTCTGCACTAACCTCATCCCTCAAATCTTGAAGCCATTTGGAGTTATTCAGCCAAGAAAAGGTGATGTAACTTGACTCATAGCATTTATGCCTCAGATGCATCTTGAATTTATTTTCCAGAATGAGGCAAATCGGAACACATACACTCATTTCATAGAAATCAGCATAAATTCAGACCTATATTTTTAGAAATTTGGTGCTTTTCAGGTATATTACTGGTTGCTTTATTGCTTACTTTTGATATGAGATTAGTAGTCAAAACAAACCTTACAGTTATCAGATTAACAATTTCTAAAACTGCGATAAAGTTAAAGAATGGTATGATATTCCCACAAACCTGTTTAAAATGCAGTCTACAGAATTGGATAGCCAACCTGTAGTATTTCAGTTTTGAGATACAAACCAATGAGTAGTAGCTGCTGATTTTCTGACATTGTTGTTGCCTTTGTTCTTTTTTTTTTTTGTTGGTCTAAATAATTGGGTTATTCACCTTTCTATTGCACTGTCAACCACAGGCATTTGATACATACCTTAGTTTCAGAAAGTACATTTTAAATGTTATTAAACTTAGCATTATGCATACCTTATATTTTTAAATATACTACATTGGGTATCACTTAGAATCTGCACAATTGGGTGTTTCAAAAGAACAAGGTTTTTAAAAATTACTTTATTAACTTACTTTGATAAGTCTTTTATTAAAATGTGACACATTTACATGCTTTACTTCCTCTGGAAAGCATTCTATATGTAAATAGATGCTGAGACAACTGGATTTTCATGGGATTTTTGGGTGAATGTTGTTTTAACTATTGTTATTGGGAGCAACAGAAAGAGTAGAATATAAATTTTCTAGAGAATTCTAGATTTTAGGGTTGGCATACTATGTTATAGTACTTTTCGATCTACCCTTGAGGCTTTGTTTTAAATGTGTTACTAGGATTATTCTGTAACTTCTCAGTGCTCTTCATATTGTAGTTAAGAAAGTACATAATGAGTAATGGAACATTATAGGAAAATGTGGGTTATCTTAGGCAGTAGTATAAACTTCATATTTTAAGAAAAGTGGATGATTTAGTATTTAAATTAGAAATTTCTCTTTTAGGCACACTAGATATAACATTGATCACAATGAATTAACTCTATCCTCTTTTGTACAACATTTGAAAAGCTGCTTCCTTGTTCAATCAGATTTGTTATTATCATGAACTAATGGAACAGATGGCTAATTGCAGTAGGAGAAAAAAAAACCTACTAACAAAAAAATAGAACATGGACTTAGCTTTGATATCTGAGTGTTATGAAGTTTCATTAACTAGGGACTGTTTGGAGCCGTCAGTTGCAATGCATATATTAACAACTATATTGGTGGTAGCATGTCTTATGAGATATATTCTATTACTCCTGAATGGAGATATGTATAGATGAAATAAAATCCTTTAAGAAATTACGTTAACATTTATTCTTAGCGTCCTTGTTTTCATAACATGATCAAGTGATGTTTGCACTTGTTTGCTGTTGTACTTGTGCTGTTAATATGTTACTTGTGAGTTTTAAAAAGCCTGGGCAGCACTGAGAATACGGAACTTTTGATGTGTTCAGTAACTGTCTTAGTTAGGGTTTCTATTGCTATGAAGAGACACCATGACCATGGCAACTCTTACAAAGAAAAGCATTTAATTGAGTCTGGTGTACAGTTTCAGAGATTTAGTTCATTATCTTCCTGGTGTGAAGCAATGCAACATACAGCAGACATGGTGCTAGAGAGAGAGCTGAGAGTTACACATCTCAGCAACACAAAGAAAGTGACACTGGGCCTTGTTGGAGCGTTTGAAACATCAAAGCTCACTGCCACTACTGACAAGGCCACACCTACTACTACTACAAGGCCAGTTTTTCAATAATGTCTGTGAGAACCACTTTTATTCACATTACCACAATGTTTATAAGTTATAAGAAGCAGCCTATTATATTAGAAAAAGTGTTTTGAAGTCAGGGAGGTGCTTTTAAATCCAGCATTATGCTATACACTCCAGATGAATTCTTGATCAACTCAGTCAGCAATTAATATAAGGTGCTGGTTAAATCAACAAATGAGGGCCAAGGAGATTGTCCAGCAATTAAGACTGCTTGCTGCTTTTTCAAAGGATCAATCAGAAGTCCATTCCCAGCACTCAGATCTGGTAGCTCACAACTGCCTCTAACTCCAGCTCCAGGGGACCATTGTGTCTGGCAAATTATAGTCTTAAGGATAAGCAGATTTCTTTAAATTACATATTAAGAAGCAATAATTGACACTTTTGGTACAACTATTAACATCTCCTGAATATTTGTGCTTTAAAGTAGCACAAATACTTCTACTTTTAGAAGTAGAGCACTAGGAGGTCAACTAAGGGCTATAGACTATAAAAAGCAGGAAAACCGAATAGGTTTAGAACTGTGTTACACATACATTTTTACACACTTTTCTCCTTTTTAGGTTGTAATACTATAAAACTTTCCTTTCTTGCCAACCTGGGAAATATTTTTCAGGCTAAGTTTTAAAGTAGGGGATATATATATTAGTGGTGAGGAAAATAATGGAAATTTAAGAATCAGAAAGCCAAAGTAAATGCATCAAAATTTGCCATAACTATTATGAATGATAAGAAAAATTATAATCCTTTTATCAAGTCTGTATGAACAAAAAAAGGTATGTGAAGTGCCTGTCCTATAAAATTACAAAACTTTAGATAGGGCAAAAGAAATGTCCTACTGGAAATTACCTTTAATACAAAATCCAGGAGGGAATATATACTCACTAGTAAGTTTTACATATTTCATTTGTGTGCCCACATGTGACCACATATACCATGATAGGTAGGTACACAGACAACTTGGAGGAATCCATTCTCTTCCTAATTCATGTAGGACTGTGAATTGAATTCAAGTTGTCACGTTTGGTGGCAATCCATATCACTAGCTCTCTACTGAATTTTAATGAGAAAAGTGATCTTGAATAAGTGGGGCAAGAATAATACAAAGTAAGATCATTATGTTTTATAGCCAGTGATGATATTGTAGCCTGCCTTCTAGGTTTATTTGTATATTATTTAGATTGATATGGTTTACAGTTAGATGTTTGCTTGAAAGGAAGAAAGTGTAGAGTGGTAAATAAGCTTTCTTTTTCATGCTGTATAGCTAAAATTTATTTGCTATGCAATAGATATGTAGTACTCACAGCAACTTTTTAAGGGTAAATTCGTTGTCAGTTTTATAGAGGAAATTGAAGGCCAAAGAGATCAGACAACTTTTCTATCTTTATACCCCATGTCTGACTCTAGAGTTTGACTCATACCACTGGTGAGAATCACAGGAGCACTTCATTGTATGTGTCTGTATTGTTGGAAAAGATTTCTTCGAAACTAGACTAAGATAGTTCCCTTTGTACAACTCATCTTCTAATGTGGAAGTTGTCCTATTGTAATCAACCTTTTTTTGTAACTATTTTTGGTCATTTTATTCTCATTGAACAGCATTTCCCATTTCTTTATATTTTATTTCAGAAATGTAGTAGGAAATATATTTAAGCCTAATAGAATCCACATTTAGGGTTCTAACTTGAGAAAGAGTTTGCTTCTGTCAATAAATTGTATCTGTCTATTCTGTCTTATTATATGATCAAATGAACAATCATGTAAATTGTTTTAACTAGTAAATTAACTTATTCATTAATTTTTATTATATTATTGGATTTCCTTGATTGGCTCTTTGGGAATAAAATATTTATGTGTTTAAGTCCCTATAACATTGTTCCATGTTAAGTATATATAATATTGGTAAATAACCTTTTAAGTGGTAGGAAAAAACCTGTACACAAGTATGTAATCTCTTTCAAGTATTTTCTTATTCTGTCTACCTGGAAATAGTCAAGAAGTTTACAATTAAAAAGTATCCTAAGTTAATATAATCCTGTCTTCTATTTGATAACCAGTCTTATTAAAACACTTTTTCTTTTTTCTTTTAGCATGACCCCAGTCAGTTTTGAGACTGAAGGCAAATTTTATTTTTCTGATCCCCTTTTTAAGCCTTTTTAATTACATGCAGGTATTAAGGGCGAGCAGTACAGTAACAAACCAGCAAGGCAGTAAGCAGAGTCCCGTGATCACTCTCTAACAGTTGTTTAAAAGGGCTTGTCATAATGACTAAAATACTTGAGTCTACTTCCTTGTCCAAGCCCAAATCTTGCCTGCAGCCTACTTCTTTTGTGGCTCCCAAGATTAAACTTTCTGCCTTAACCTACTTCCCTATGATAGCCCAAGTTTAGATTCTTGCAGAAACTTACTTCCTTATCATGGCCAATGCAAAATTCCTGCCTGAAGACCATTTTCTTGTCCTTGGCCAATGTCAGCACCCCAAAAGGCTCTTCACATGTCCCCCCTTTTTAATTCATAAACAAGGCTGAGCCTATCTTGGATTGTTCTGACAAGAATGCCTTCCTTATCCATCTTCAAGACACACCCAGCTTGTTTGTGTTATGTGAACAAACATGGCCTTTTGGCGCATGCCTCTGTCTTAGGTTGGTAAGGCTCTGTGCAGAATCTTACCCATCTCTGGCTTGCCAGCCTAAATTAATAACTCTGTTTGGGGGTCCATTCTTAGTTTCAAGCCATGTACTTGGGCTGCCAACATGTTGATGTTGTTAAAGGCAAGCTTTAACATGATGCACAGGAATAAAAGTATTCCCAGGACAAGAAGGGCTAGCATGATCAAGTCATATATGCCATCCTTGAAGCTTGACCAAGATGGAAATACTGACTTCAGGCCATGAATAATTTTACCAGCAATATCAGCAGTATCAAAGCTCAGCGGAGCAGCATTCTTCAAATTCATAATCTCAGTATGCAAAGTTAAAACATCCAGAGAGGTGTTGGAATTATGCCAAACACACTGCAAGTGTCTTTGAACCCTTTCCCAATTATAGTGCCTATCATTGTAAATTTTAGAGGTAACAAAATCCATTGGTATTTAGCATGACACTCAAGATGGCTTCCTACTGGTGGTACACGCTGGTAAGATTTGCTGAAGGAGGCAGAGGCAGGAGGATCATGAGTTTGAGGCCAGCCTGGGCCACACATTTTTAAAACACTTTCTTATACAATTTTTTTTCGTAGATCTTTTCCTTTTCCCTCTTGAAACAAATTCCATATCCTCCCCTGGTCCCTACCACCCAAGTTTATAGCACTCTTTCTAAAGAAAAAATGCAATAAGGAAAAAAAAGTGCAGGGGAAGTCCGTTTGTGTTGGCCTCATCGTGGGCTCTGTCCTGTAGTGTGGCTGTTACACCACTGTCTTAGTTACTTCTCTACTGCTGTGATGAAACACCATGACCAAGTCTGAAATTAGCTAAAGTCCAAGTCGATGGGCTCACCTGTAAGTTTCTTTTCTTAGTTAGCTCACTTGAAGTGGGAAGTGCCATCTTTAATATGGGCCGTATTTTTTTCTGGTAGCTTATATAAAGGAGAGAAGCTTGCTCTCTTTTTGCTTGTTTGCTCTTGCTCTCCCCAGCAAATCCATTCCTTCACTAGCATTAGAGCTTCCTTCTTGGGATTCTAGCATATACTGAAGACCAGCTGAGACATATATGTTTATAGACTCAACAACTATTTTTGAACCTGTTCTTGGCAGATAGTCATTGTTGGACTAGCTAGACCACAATCTAAACCATTTTAAGAAATCAAGTAAGTGTGTGTGTGTGTGTGTGAGAGAGAGAGAGAGAGAGAGAGAGAGAGAGAGAGAGAGAGAGAGAGAAAATAATGAATATGTACATATCAGTTCTATAAGTTCTGTTTCTTTGGAGAGCCCTAACTAATACAAGAGTAAAGGAGGGGTTTTTTGCTTACATATTGTGAACCACGGTCCATGGAGGGAAACCAACACAGGACTCATCAGGAACTGGAAGTAGAAGCAGATGTAAAGGCCATGAAGGAGTACTACCTACTAGCATGCTCCTCAGGGCTTGCTCAACTTACCTTCTTATAGAACCCAGGACCACCTGTGTAGGGGTGGCACCACCCACATCAATCACTAATTAAGAAATGCCCTACAGGCTTACATATAGCCTGATCTTTTGAAAGGGCATTTCCATCATCTCACTTGACTCTGTCTTGTGTCAAGTTCACATAAAACTAGCCAGCACACCCAATGACAGTATTGGAGAAAACTGATTTCCCCTTTACCAGCAGTTTCAGTATATCTTTTTAGTTAAGGATGGTTCACTTCTCAGCACTGATATTTTGTGTGGTTTGAACTTGTGCAGTTCTGTGTGTGCTTTCAGTCTTTGAGTTCACGTTTATCAGTCCTGTTGTGTCTATACGAAAGATGCTCTTTCCATAGAGTTATCCATCACCTCTTGCTATTAAAAATTTTCTGCCTTCTCTTCCATGTAGATCTCTAAGCCTTGAGGGTTTTGACAAAGACAACCCACTCAAGGATGTGTACTCAAGTGTCATTCTCTGCACACTGTTTAGTGTGAGTGCCTCTGTTAATTCCCACCTATTACAAGTAGAGACTTCTCTGATGATGGTTGAGGGATACTCTGATCTATGGGTATTGCAGTATATTTTCAGGAGTCATTTTATTGTTAAGATCCTTTAACAGAATAATAGTAGTAGGTTTTCCGTAGGCCCATAACTTACTAGTTTCAGACTTTTGGCCACTTTGGCAATATAGAGTGAGGTTTTGCAGGTCTGTGGAGTCACAAAGATTAGGAGACAGGCCATAAAGAAAGGCTGGAAAGGAATAAAATCTTGACAGTTCTACTTCTGGTTCTGTCCTCTTCTTCATGTACCATACTACTACTTTTTTATTTTTTATTTATTTATTTTAAAGATTTATTTATTATTATATGTAAGTACACTGTAGCTATCTTCAGATACACCAGAAGAGGTTATCAAATCTCATTACAGATGGCTATGAGCTACACCATGTGGTTGCTGGGATTTGAACTCAGAACCTTTGGAAGAGCAGTCAGTGCTCTTAACCGCTGAGTTATCTCACCAGCCCTTCTTTTTCATTTTAAACCTTGCCATGTCTCTTAAATTTGACAAATCAAAATTTATGTTGTTAAGAAACCTGACATTATTCACAATATTTTTTTTTCTTTTAATTTTCTATTTGGTACTCAAAAGCATTTTTAGAGGTAGGGATATAGCTTATAGTTCTTGGAATGATTGCTTACCATTCATGGGGCCTTGGGTTTGAATCCCAGCACTGACTGCATAAATTGGATGTGGTGGTCCACTTGGGAGGTAGAGGTAGAAGAATCAGAAGTTCAGAGTTATCCCCACTATGTAGCTACAGCAGGCTAGGACTCGGGGAGGAGAGCTTCATCCTCTTTCCTGTCTTCTTTTCCAGTCTCTTCAGACTTGCCATTAGTCCTGTTGTAGCCTGCCTGTACCCTCCTCCCCAGCCTATCTCCACTCGTTTGCTACTCCACATCTTAGTAAAGATCCAGGATCCCCCTAGTATAGTTCTCTGGCAGCCTCTCCTTGTAGCCTGTCTCCATTCCTTTGTGACTCGCTCTAGACCTGTAGAATAGCTCTGTACCAGGGAACCCGCAGCTAGGACTTAGAGCCCCCACAGCTAGCTGCCGCACTTGGCCTTCTGGCAGTATTTGAGTACAACTTCATTTCTTTTTCTTCTTACATTTATTTACTGTTTGTTTGCTTATATGTTAGTTTGGCTGTCAGGTCAGGGAAAAACTTGGATTCTGTGAATCAAACTCTGTTCATCAAACTTCATGACAAGCACTTGTCATGTATCTTTTGTGAGTCTCCTGCCATAGGTTCCAAGTATTAAATTCAGATGTTAGGCTTATATATTGCTGAGCTATGTTGCCAGCCCCTTTTTAAGAATATGCCATTCTACTACAGTAAGCAAAAAATTGTATCATTACAATGTAGTTAATGGAATACTTAGAAAAATACAAGCAAAAAACTCTATAAGAAGCAAGTGTCAGGAAAAATTACTTGTACATAAATTTTGTGAAGTAATTGAAACTCAGTAATCATAAATTAGAGATGTTTCTTTGCTGTCCTTTAGAAGCTACTACAGTTAAATAATCATATTAGGTTGAAAGCTGACGTTTATGTTAAAGTTAACTCGTTAACTTGTTCGCATAGGCTCAAAGAAATAGTTCTTTCTACATATATAAAAAAAATTATATGACCAGGATAAATACTTGAAATAACATATATTTTAAGTTAAATCTAAGTAAGAATGAGCAGGGAAGTGCTATTAGTGGAAGACTTGCTTGTAATGTAACAAATTATGTTATTGCTACACATAATGGAAAGCAGTTTTAAAAAACGGGGATTAAGTTCAGCACTTTGTACTAATAAAATTAAAAATATATGTTTAACCAGGAAATCAGGACTTTTTTGTTAGTTTGTTTTTAAGATTGTTATGTGTGTTTGTGTATGTGCTGTGTTTGCCATTTCTGCCTTTAGTTCAGGTGCCTATACATGTCCTAGAGCTGGTGTTACAGGTAATAATGGCCACCCAATTTGGATGCTGTGCAGTCCAGTGGGAGAGCAGGAAGTTCTTTTAACCACTGACCCACCTTTTCAGTCCCTAGGAAGACTTTTAAAAGAGAATTTAAGATTGGTAATTCTGTACTAATCCTGCAAGTGTCCAGTATTTTTTAACTTATACACTAATGTATAAAGCATTGGGATAACTCATTGTGATATCTTAAGTATTTTTGTACTTACTAATTTTACTTTAGATCTTACTAGTTTTCTCATACCAAATGGCAAGTATTTTTGTATTTACCAATTTTACTTTAGATCTTACTAGTTTTCTCATACCAAGTTACATGTTTTTTTTTTTTTTCCTTAATTTGTGTT
>NW_022196897.1:40569147-40569761 GCF_008632895.1 Mastomys coucha
GAGCCTGCCATGGGAGACTCAACTCACACCTGCTGTGCCTCAACCAAAGACTCACTACTATGAGTTCCGCCTTTGAGGACTCCAGAGCAGGCACGAATACAGCCTGAGGACATCTGTAGTTGACCTCCTCCCCAACTGTGGACTGCGCCTCCAGCCATTCCCCGGAGCTAAGACCTGCAAGACGCCCTGAGTCTCCACCTTCAGCCCAGCAGCCAGCTTCCCTTGGACTTCCCCCTTGACTTTGTTCGGACTCTTCCTGACTCCTCCCGAATTCCTTATGTTATTCAATGTCATTGTAACCAGAGTTTCAGTTATGCTCTTTTGTATATAATTGCTGAACCCCTCAAGTAAAGGAGAGCCTTGATAGGAAACCCTCAACTTGGCTCCGTGTCCTTTTGTTCTCGAACTCTGTGTTTCAGGTCGCCTTTCTCCCTTCTGTCGAGACAGAATCCAGTTCATGAAACTGCAGGTCAGTTTCATAATGGGGCCCGAACTCGTGGAGCTCGAATACGGAGGATAGAAGGAGACACCGTTAAGAAGCAGGGCCCTAGCTGGGCAGTGGTGGCACACGCCTTTAATCCCAGCACTTGGGAGGCAGAGGCAGGCAGATTTCT
>NW_022196897.1:40569965-40610873 GCF_008632895.1 Mastomys coucha
GGACGTACACCACTCTGCACGGTAGATATTTTCAATGCTAGCGCTAGCCTTATTTTAATATTGTAGAACTGTGTGTGCAAGAAGTGTACGGGTCTAGGCCGAGTTTACGCTGACCCGGCGTTCAAATTCACCTAGGAGTTTAACGGCAAGAGTTCGAATGAGATGATAGCAGCGGTATTAAATGTAAAAAAGTTGCTCATAACAAAAGGAATCAGGGTTGAAAAGGATGCATTAAAAAAATCTCTCAGATGAGATAGAATCTTGATGCACATGGCTTCAAGAAGTAAGTAAGAGTGTTAAATAAGACTGCATTGTAGGGAACTACAGGTCTAGAGATCCTGGCGCAAAGGCAGGAAAATAGACAATGTTTCATATGTAGAAGTATAAATCATTCTAAAATAATGATTGCCCTAGAAAAAAAGGAGCCACAAGCAGGCAGCAGTCAGGTGCTGCCCTGAGGGTCTGTCCTCAGTGCAGGAGAGGGAAGCATTGGGCCAAAGATTCGGAGATTCGAAAAAGGCCTTCAAGACAATGGCATGGCCATGGCGGGAACTCTGATTTGGGTGACGTGACTAAGCTCACAGGCCGGTTGTGGTGGTGCATGTCGGTAGGATTTGCTGAGGAGGCAGAGACAGGCAGATTCCTGAGTCATACAATTGGTGTGAGAGATAGATTTAAACTGAAAGACAAAACAAAAGCTGATTTAAGTTGCCCTGCTGAAAAGTTGCTTGTAAAATGGGTCAGAAGCTTAAGTTCTAAATTCTTTGATTGGTTTAAATATATAAGATTTGTGTAGCTGTTTCATTTGGTTTTTAACTACTCTTAAAGGTATAGATATATTCTGTATTGGGTATGGTAAAACGTTGTAACTGAAAGCTAGTTTAAAGCTGGTAACTCAGGTAACATGTGGCTTATCAGTTGGCACCATGATTTTACTTACTAGAGATCTGGCATACTCTGAGAATTTGTCTCAAAATAACCCAGGCTTGCTAGCTTCGGTTCAGAGGCAGAGAGACACTTGAAGGGCTTTGTAGCGTGAATGTGGTGGTTTTGATATTGATTTTAGAGAATGTAGATTGTTTAAAATTGGGTTTTGCTTTTTTAAGCAGCAAAATTGCCCTTAGAATCTTTTGGGTATAACTCAGGTGGTTTGCTCAGTGAAATATTTACATTTGAGTTAATGCAAAAGTGCAGAGAGGATCCTGTAAAGCCTGAGAGGCATTCCTTTTGTTTTACAAACCAGGCCTAGGGAAGTCTTCCTGGCCTCACCTCTCCCTTACCTCAGAGAAACTGTTTTTGAGACAAAACCAGTGTACTCACAGTTCTATAGGTGTGGTTCAAAGTAATTTTAAACTTGGGGTTTATGGAGAGTCAAAGTCATGGAGTAGAGTTATTGTGTTTTAAGAGGTTTTCCCCTCTACATCCTTGTAGTTTTAAATGACGTTATTTGTCTCTGCACAGATAATTAAACTACGTGCCAGTCACTGTTTTTAAAGTGCTAAAATCAAACTTTTAATTTACCAAAATATATATATATATAGCTCAGAGTTTACAATTGCTTAGAGTTGTTCCTTTTTAAATATTACTAATTCTCAAATTTTAACAATTGTTCATGCATATACAACTAAAGTTAAGAGAAAGTACTGTTCCTTTAAAAAAACTGTCTTTTAAATATCTTAAAATGCCTGGACAAGACCCTTAAGACAATGATACAACAAATTGTATCCCAGGCAGATTACAGACTTTACACAAAAACTATTGGTCATATAATGTGATTCTTTGTATCATCAAAATGGTAATAGCTTAAGATGATAATTTGGTATTTTTTAAAAAAATATTTCTGATTTTAAAAAATAAAAATGAAATATGCACATGTAACTATAGATACCTTTTCAATTTTTCTAGTTAAAATGGTCTTAACAAGAAAAAAACAAAAAATGTAGTCATTGCCTACATTAATTTTCTATGTTTGGTGTTCCTAAATAGATTGGAACATATTATAAAACTGACTATTACAGTCAGGCATTTGAAATGTTTTGTTAACAATCTAATGTTATCCATATTACTGAGATAAGTTATATTTCTCAGAGACAATATTTACTCAATGTGCATTTTGCACTTTGAAAATCTTAATTTTTAATATTAAAAGAAGGGGGAATATGAAACCCACTTCAAAAGCATTTTGTTTTTTGCTTGTTTTGAAAAGCATATTTCATTTTTTGCCTCTTTTAAGGTATGCCTCGCTTTTTGCTTGATTTAAAATATATATAATTTTTTGCAGTCTGATACTAAAAGTCAGTCTGCTATGGATCGCCATTGTCATCCACATATTTTCAATTTTTATGCCGTGATGGAATGGTGTGTCACTCCACTTATTAACGCATATTATCTTCATCCCACTTTATTCTGGGGCAGAAGGTCTGTGTATATATTTTCCCAGAAAGAGGATGGAGCATGCTGGCTCCCAGAAAGATTAATTTGCCAAGTGGATTCAGAGCCACAACTCTCTTAATAAACGTATATAATTGTATATAATTGTATAAAATTATATATAATTGCTGAACCCCTCATGTAAAGGAGAGCCTTTATTGGAAACCCTCAACTTGGCTCCGTGTCCTTTTGTTCTCGAACTCTGTGTTTCAGGTCGCCTTTCTCCCTTCGGTCGAGACAGAACCCGGTTCATGAAACTGCAGGTCAGTTTCAAAATACAAGTCACAAGACTTAATAGCCCTAGTAGCTTTGCTTCTTAAAATGATTGTTGTTGTTGTTTATTGGCTTTTTCATACAATATATTTTGACTTTATTCTTTTCATACATACCCTACCCTCAACTCTTTTTCCACCAACCCTCAACCATCCAACTTCATGTTCTGTCTTTCAGAGTGAAAAAGATATCTGTTGTTTGTTTGAATGACTGTTTTTTACTCTCAGCCATTTTACATTTTCCTTCTACCTTTTCCCTTAAAGGACTCTTAAGTTACAAAGATATATTCAAATTGTAAAAATTATTTTATCTCCTCTCTACCTGTGTAAAGCACCATTCCCATTATCACCCCAATTTGAATGGATCCTTTCATATTCTTTGTGTGTAGTGGCAAGATAAAAGGTATTATAGTCAATTTTTCAGGCACAAGGTAGCCACCTCATTTATAATGTAGATACACAGGACATATAATACACTATTTCTCTAGAACACCATGTCTTAAGAACTAGCAGTCTCCTTTGGAATATGCCCCTTAATTCTCCACACCTAGTGTTGGATTTCAATATAAACCATGTATGGAGGAAAGTTAGCCTGAGGTTACTTTTCTTAGACCAAGCTCTCTTCTGTCCACAGTGACTGCAGTAAGAATAGAGAGGTGTGATTCAAGTCAGCCAATTTCTTGGATTTTTTTTCAGTTTGATTCTAAGATCTTGAAACTGGGAGACAGGATCCCAGGAAATGCTGGCAACCATGTGAACCAAGCTTAGTACAAAAGGGTAAAGGTGAGATGAATACTTCTAATGTTAATCTCATGATTCTTGAAAATGTAATGACAACCTGCCATTCTTGAAACTTGGTTGCAATGTTTTGATACATTTGTTTCTGCTGTTTACATAGGCTTTTGTCATTTGCACCACAAAGTCAAGATGGAGTCACCCAACAGCTGGAATCATTCAGCTCTATTAGATGTCAGGCCATGAGTAAACCTATGTCTGACGACTAGTCTCGAAGACTTCAAAGGAGATATTAGTGTCAAGCCAGCTACCAATTATAGTGCTTCATCAGGAGTTTTGATCCCAAATTGAGTTAGACATCCTTTCAATGCTACCACAGTTTTGTACTGTCAAAAATTAGTCTCTAGTTATATAAATATTAAATCTAATATTTAATATATTAGTTTCCCAGTTTCTTTAACTACTAAATGGAAAAAATACTAAGCCAAGACATTTTGAACTGAAGACACTGCAATAGTGTTTGTAAGACCTGGATAAGACACTTAATATAATTTGTAATTTCAAGTATATTTATCAAGACGAGCTGAAAATGAATGAACTAAGAATGAATATCAAGACAGCAAAATTTCATTTTTGTATACATAAAAACCAGAAAGATTGGAAATGCAAGGATGTTATTAATCAGTGTAGAATGGAATTTTATGTTTGTATATATACATATATGTATATATACACACTATCAAATACTAAAAATGGATTCTTTGAAAAATAGAACTCTGGCTAAATATATTTAAAAGGTTTTCAGTGTATTTTTACGTTTCTGTTAACTTTCTTGACATGTTAATTAGAATCCTATGTCTCAGGTAAAACCATCTGACCACGGAAAATAAGATTTAATTGGCATACCTAGTTGCCTAGAAACCAAGAAGATGTTTGAAGGTAAAGTGTAAAAAAGCAAGTAGTCAAGCACAGTATGCTCACTAACCCACGGATAAAAGCCTGATAACCTCAGGTGGTAGACAGCATAAACTACGCTTATATCCCTGGAAAGAGAAGCACGGGCTTTTAAAAACATTTTCTTCATGGTTTGTTGCTTCTGTTCTGTTCTGTTCTGTTCTTAGCTTACCCAGTCTGCTGGACTCTTGTGAGCCTTCAGTTTGATGCTGTTTCTCATGGAAGTCTTGGAACACTGGTCTGCCCAGAACTTGAGATGATTGCCACAACCACGCTTCTTCAATCAATTTTTTTTTCTGTATGTTCTAAACAATGGATTGATATTGATAGATAAATTGATAAAATGATACATTTTATACTTCTTTAGTTTGCCAATATTCTTAAACTTTTTTGTTTGTTTTAGCAGTCTGGCCTCAGCCTCATGAGGGCTGGGATTACAGGTATGTGCCACCATGCCTGGCAATCCCTGCCAGAACCTTTTTTTTGTTTTGTTTTGTTTTTGAGACAGTGTTTCTCTGTGTAGCCCTGGTTGTCCAGGAAGTCACTCTGTAGACCAGGCTGGCCTCGAACTCAGAAATCCGCCTGCCTCTGCCTCCCAAGTACTGGGATGAAAGGCGTGCACCACCACCACCTGGCTTAAACTTTTTTGTTTGTTTGTTTGTTTTCGAGTATTCTTAAACTTTTTATTCAAAACCAAAGCTTCCTGGTCCTTATTTTCTCTGCTGAATTAATTCAAACAAGTTACATGCATGAGTTTATTACAGAACAATAAGAGATAAGAGCAGACAGTGGACAAAGAAAACATTGCAGAGGAAAAACATAGTAAGTGGACAATGGCGACAGAATTGTGCTGGCTTAATGCTGAGGTAAACCTTGTATGTTGTCTGGAGTGCAGTTTTTTTGTTTTTTTTTAAAGGATGTCAAAATATGGAGAGATCTCATATTTCTAACTTAATGACAAAACTGAAAATGTTAGAAAAACAAAAAATACCCCAAAAAGAATAGATGGCAAGAAATAAATTTATGACTCAAATTGATGATATAGAACAAAAACATGACAAAATATCAACAAAGGGAAGAATTGTTTCTTTGAGAAAGTCAACCTTGACAGTCCATTACCCAGATTAACCACAAACAGACGATCCAAATTAATATTAGAAAAGGAGACATTACAACACAACAGAATCACAGGAACATAATTTTAAAATCTGTAGTTGTAACTGGAGGGATGGCTCAGCTACTAATAAGAACTTGTTCTTACAGACGAGCCAGGTATGATTTCTTAGCAGTTCATAACCACTCCATAATTCCAGTTCCAAGATGATACAGACATACATGTAAGCAAAGTACACTCGGGATATAAAATAAAAGTATTTTTTTTTTTCTTAAGAATCTATATCCCACCAAACTGGAAACCTAAAAGAAATGGATAAATTTCTTTAAATATGTGGTCTACCAAAGTTAAATCAGCATCAAATTAGCAATTTAAACAGACCCATACTCCTAAGTGAAATAGAAGTAGTAACCCCCTCTCCCCACCCCTAAGTCAAGGACCAGATTTAGTGCAGAATTCTATCACACCTTTGAAGATGAACTTATGCCAATATTTCTCAACTTATTCTACAAAATAGGCACTGAAGGAACATTTCCTAATCTTTTTGATGAAGCCACTGTTACTTTTATTGCAAAACAACACAGAGACCCAACCAAAATAATTATGACCAATATTTCTTAAGAACATGGATATGAAATTTCTCAATAAGGTACTTACATATCAAATCCAAGAACACAGCAAAAAAGATTATGATTGTTATGTTGAACACAGCAAAAACTAGCGCTTGGAGTTCTTAGGAGAAAAGAGCAATGACCCATGTAGAAAGATTTAAATGGACAGACTCGGATTTATGGAGAAAAGGCAGTTTTATTTTATAGGTTGGTATATTTAAAGGAAGAGTGGTGTTACTGGGATTGTGAGTCCTTATCTAGAGCTTTAGAGGTAATGAGAGATCAAACCTACCTCCTGAATATACTTCTCTCCAAAATACACTTAGAGGCACTTTCCTTCTGGCTGTCAGATTGGCCTGCAGTATCAATAGGGAGATGCAAACGCCAAGGGGAGGATTGAGTTACAGATGGTTTCTGAATTTAGGTTTGACCTTGATAAAAACTTTATAGGCTGTAACACAGTCAAGTTGGCTTCATCCCACAGATGCAGGAGTGGTTCAACATACATACATCAATAAATATAAACCACCACATAAACAGCCTGAAAGACAAAGAACACATGGTGATTTTTTTTTATTGGTTTATTTGTTTACATTTCAAATTGTTGTTCCCCCTTCTTGGTTTCCCCTCTGTAAACCTCCTATCCCACCCCCCACCCTACCCCACCCCTCCGTCTCTATGAGGGTGCTCCCCCACCTGGCCTCCTGCCTTGCCTCCCTAGCATTCCCCTAAACTGGGGCATTGAGCCTCCACAGGAGCAAGGGCCTCCCCTCCCATTGATGCCAGGTAAGGCCATCCTCTACAATAAACACAGCTGGAGTCATGGGTTCCTCCATGTATATTTATTTGGTTGATGGTTTAGTCCCTGGGAGCTCTGGGGATCTGGTTGGTTGATGTTGTTCTTCCTATGAGGTTGCAAACCCCTTCAGTTCCTTCAATCCTTCCCTTTACTCCTCCATTGGGGTCCCCATGCTCAGTCTGATGATTGGCTGTGAACATCAGCATTGTATTGATCAGGCTCTGACAGAGCCTCTCGGGACAGCTATACAAGGCTCCTATCAGCAAGCGCTTCTTGGCATCAGCAATGGTGTTTGGGTTTGGTGTCTGCAGATAGGATGGATTCCTAGGTGGGACAGTCTCTGGATGGCCTTTCCTGCTCCACTCTTTGTCCCTGCATTTTCTTTAGACAGGAGCAATTCTCGGTTAATATTTTTGAGATGGGTGGGTGACCCCGTCCCTTAACCTGGGCCATGCCTAACCGCTGGATATGATCTCTACAGGTTCTGTCTCCCCTTTGTTGGGTATTTTGGCTAAGTGCATGGTGATCTTAAATGCAGAAAATGCTTTTGGCAAAATCTAACATCCCTTTGTTATAAATGTTCTGGAGAAACTAGAGATAAAAAGGACATTATCCTCAACATAATACATGTAATTTACAGTAATCCTGCTGCCAGTACTAAGCACAATCTCAAAGCATTTCCACTAAAATCAGGAACAAGACAAGGATGTCCACTCTCTATCTTTTCAACAGCTAGAATAATATGAACTGCAGGAGATGGAGGGAGTATAAGGAAAGAAAGAATTTAAAGTATACTTGTAGATGATATGATTTGTATACATAAAATACTATAAAAATTCCATGAGGGAACTTTTATAACTCATACTTTAAGCAAAGAATAATCCAAAATTAATATATAAAATTTAGTAGCCTTTCTATATATTGATGATATGCTAAGAAACAAACTATCTTCAAAATAGCCTCAAATAAAATAATATAAATTATCTTTAAATAAGTCTAGCCAAGCAAATAAAAGTAAAGTTAATTTTAAGACATAGAAGTAATAAACTGAAGATAACACCAGAAGATGGACGATGGCACAGGAAATGGTTTTCTGAACAGGACACTGATAGCACAACCACTAAGAACAATTAAAATGGGACCCCAATGAAGCTGAAAATCTTCTGTATGCCAAAGGACACCATCATTCAGGCAAAGGAACAGCCTACATAATGGGAAAAGATTTTAACCAATTTTACGTCTGATAGAGGGTTATACCTAAAATATATAAAATACTGAAAAAAATTAAGAAAACTCAGTTAAAGTTGGGGATACAGAACTAAACAGTCTCAAAAGAAGAAGAAACACAAATAGCTGAGAGATGAAGAAATGTTCAACATCCTTAGCCATCAGGGAAATGCAAGTTCAAATTACTTTAATATTTCATCTTACTCCAGTAAGAATTGCCAAGACCAATAAAACAAATGATAACTCATGCTGGCAAGAATGTCATCTATTGCTGGTAGGAGTTTAAATTGTACAGCCACTATGGAAGTCAGTACTTGTTGCTTTTATTCAACTGACATAATTGTTTTCTTGGAGGCTTACTTCTGAATTAGTTCACCCTTTCTAGTTCTTTTTGAACTCTGACTGTCTGGTTCAGCTCAGCTGTTTGGGCTCAAACTCATCTCCCAGCTGACTGACTCAATCTGACTTTTTCTCAGCTTCACACTTAATTCCTCTCTTGGCCTCAAATGAACTCTGGCTATTTGTTCTAATCTGGTGACTCCATATTCTCTGGCTTCTACTGCCTCTGTTAACCTGCATTGAACTTCATGAACTCACAAACAAACTCAGTTGTTGCACTGCACTGGATTCACAGCACTGCACTGAAGTTCAAATTGAACTCCACTGAATTCCACAGCATTCCTAACTCAAGTGAACTGCCCTGTCATTCCTGTCTGTTCTCATGAGACTTGGGAGTATCCTATCTCTCATTCATTCTGTCAAATCTTTCTCTGCTTTGCTATTTTGCCCCTCAATTAGACTTCATTTTCAAATGTTTCCTTCTATAAACTAACCTTACCTACATCATTTGGAATTAAAGGTGTGTACTAATGGTGCATCAGTATTCAAGCTAAAGCATCTGTGTTGCTGGATTAGAATCCCTCTACTGAAATCTGTGATATTCCTCAGGCAGCTGAGAATGTACCTCAGGATCCAGCTATATCACTTTTGGCCCTATATCAAGAGAATTTGACATCCTATTAGAGAGATATTTGCTCATCCATGTTTATTGCTTCTCTCTTCATAATACACAGCAATTAGAAACAGTCTAGGTGTCCATGAACTGTTGAATAGTGAAAATGTGATAAATTTATAAACTGGAATATTCAGCTATTAAGAAAAATAAAATAGGGGCTGGCGAGATGGCTCAGTGGGTAAGAGCACTGACTGCTCTTCCGAAGGTCCTGAGTTCGGATCCCAGCAACCACATGGTAGCTCACAACCACCCATAATGAGATCTGACGCCTTCTTCTGGTGTGCCTGAAGACAGCTACAGTGAATTACACTGGAGAGAGCAGGGCCAGAGAGAGTGGGGCCATCCTGAGTTCAATTCCCAGCAGCCACATGATGGCTCATGGCCATCTGTACAGCTGCAGTGTACTCATATACATAAAAATAAATAAATAATCTTAAAAAAAAAGAAAAGTAAAATAATGAAATTTGCAGATATATGGATGGAGGTAGAAAAATATTCTGAAGGAGGTAACCCAGATCCCAAAAGTCAAACATTGTATGCTTTCTCATATATGTGTGTATTTTGTAGGGTTATTTAGAGTAACAGAACTTATAGAATGAATCTCTATAGTAAGGAGATTTATTAGAATCACTTACAGGCTGTGGTCCAACTAATCCAACAATGGCTGCCTATGAATAGAAATTCCAAGAATCTAGTAGATGTTCAGGCCGTGAGCTGGTCTTCAATATACATTCAATCCCAAAGAATTAGGCGCTAATGCCAGTGAAGGAATGGATTTGCTAATTAGGGCAAGAGCAAGGAAGCAAAGAGAGCTTCTGTCTTCCATGTTCTTTATATAGGCTGCTAGCAGATGTAGTTCAGATTGAAGATGGTTTTTTCACATCTCAAAAGATCTGGACTAAAGGTTTATTTTCCCTCTTCAAACTGAGATGCCAAAGCTTTTAAGATCGGACTCCATTTTAGAGACCTTGACCTAAATTTGAACTCAGGTAAACTAACAGGCTGGTATCCAGCATTAGTTTCCAAATTGCCCCCCAACAAAACCCTAGCTCCAGTCTCTAGGCTAATCCCTAACAAGACCAGCGTTTTCAGGTTACACCCTCAAAAAGACCAGTGTCTCCAGGTTATTCCCCCAACAAACTTACATCCCAGGTTACAGGCCCACCTCTTGCCTAATGACCACTAATGAAGTTAAGTTTATGATATGACTCCCAGCACCAGTCAATTATGTTAAAGGCCACAGTAGCTTTCCAACTAGATGTTTGCACATATATTCCCTGCTTGCTGCTTACTATAAAGCCTTTCACTGATAAATATTCAGGGCTCCCTCACCATTAGAACTGTCCTGCATGATGGTGGTGTATGGGGGGGGGGTGGGCAGCCTGAGCTAGCTTGAATAGAATAAAGACCCTGCTATAAGTTGCATCAGATTGGCTCCTGTGTGTGTTTTGGGGGATCACTAACATTTCCCTAGCCCAACAATAACATGGATTAGAAGTGAATCTTCCTGATGAAAATGATTTAAGAAAAATCCCTCACAGGTGTTCCTATCCTTTTGGGTTTTAGTTAATTCAACATGTAGTCAAGTTGACAACCAAGAATAGCCATCACAAATCCACCAACTGTCAATTTCTTACACTGTATTAGTCAAGGTTCTCTAGAGTCACAGAACTTATGGTAGTCTCTATGTAGTAAAGGAATTTATTGATGACTTACAGTCTGTAGTCTAACTCCCAACAAAGTCAGCAGCAGCTGTGAATGGAAGTCCAAGGATCTAGGAGTTGCTAAGTCCCACAAGGCAAGCAGGCGAAGTAGAGTGAGCCTTCCTTCTTCCAATGTCCTTATATAGGTCTCCAGCAAAAGGTGTGGCCCATACTAAAGGTGTGTGCCACCATACCTTTAATCCCAGATGACCTTGAACTCGTAGATCTTCCTATCTTAATCTGGGATTCATAGCCACTATGCCTCAAGATCTCCATGCCAAGATTCAGGTCGGAAACTTGAATCTCTCAGCCTCCAGGTTAGGGCCACAGGTGAGCCTTCTAATTCTGGATTGTAGTTCATTTCAGATATAGTCAAGTTGACAACCAGTAATAGCCACTACACACACTATCATAACTCCTTATGTCATGATTAATTCCCAAATGAAAACAATAACAAGGTCATAATTACACCTAAACATGATATAACTATCACACATACAGTCGAAAATGCATTATATATTTAACTAGGTAATATACAGGCTAACAAAATAGATACAAAACCAGGATCCATCTTTCTGCTGCACATAAGAAACCTCAACAACAAAGACAGACATTACGTCAGAGTAAAGGGCTGGATAAAGATTTTCTAAGCAAATGGACTCAAGAACCAAGCTGGTGTAGCCATCTAATATCTAACAAAATAGGCTTTCAACCAAAATTAGAAGAGATGGGAAGGACACTGCATACTCATCAAAGGAAACACCCACCAAGATAATCTCTCAATTCTGAATATCTATGCCTCAAATAAAAAGGCACATTTGTAAAAGAAGTATTACTAAAACTTAAATCATACATAAAACCACACACATTGATAGTGGGAGACTTCAACACCCAACTCTCACTGATGGACGGGTCATCCAGTCCAAAACTAAACAGAGAAATAACCAAACAGACATTATGGCTACTAGACATTACTATAACAGACCTAACATATCTATACAACAATTTTACCCAAACACAAGAGAATATGCCTTCTTGGCACCTCAAAGAATCGTCTCCAAAATTGACCATATACTCTGTCACAAAGCAAACCTCAACAGATACAAGAAAGTTGAAATAACCCTCTGTATCTTACCAGACTACCACGAATTAAAGCTGGACTTCAACAACAGCAAAAAATGCTCTACAAATTCGTTAAAACTGAGCAATTCTACTCAATGACCACTGAGTGGAGGAAATAAAGAAATTAAAGACATTCTAGAATTCAATGAACATTAATACATAACATACTCAAACTTAATGTGACACAATGAAAGCAGTGCTAAGAGGAAAGTTCACAGCACCAAGTGCCTTCATAAATCAGTGAGATCTCATACTAGTGTCTTATCAGCACATCTGAAAACTTTAGAGGTAAAAGAAGCAAACATATAAGAGGAGTAGATGGCAGGAAATAAACTCAGGGCTGAAATCAATAATATAGAAACAGAGGACAAATATAAAGAATGAATGAATCCAAGAGCTGATTCTTTGAGAAGATCAAAAAGATAGACAAACCCTTAGCCAAACTAACTAAAAGGCAAAAAGAGAATATTAAAATTAACCAAATCAGAAATGAAAGGTGAGACATAAACAATAGACACTGAGGAAATCCAAAGAATCATTAGGTCTAACTTCAAAAACTATACTCCACAAAGCTGGAAAATCGAAAAGGACAGTTGTCTCAATATCAAATACTAAAGTTAAATCAAGATTAGATAAATTATCTAGATGGATAACCCCTAAGGAAATAGAAGCAATCATTGAAAGTCTCACAACAACAACAAAGCCTAGGCCAGATGCTTTTAGTGCAGAATTATACTGGAGAAACAGAAGAAATGCTGCCAAATTTATGTTATGAGACCACAGCCACCCTAACATCCAAACCAAGACTCAACCAAGAAAGAGAATTTCAGACCAATTTCTCTTTATGAACACTGATGCAAAAATACTCAGTAAAATCTTTGAAACCAAATCTAAGGCCACAGAACAAACATCATCCACCATGATCAAGTAAGTTTCATCTTACTTGGATACAGGTACAGGATGGTTCAGCATTCGACATTCTATCAATGTAATCCATCATAAAACAAATTAAAAGGAAAAATACCCACATGATCATCTCATTAGATGTTGAAAAAGCCTTTAACAAAATCCAACACCACTTCATAGTCTTATAGAGAGCAGGGATATAAAGAGCCTACCCAAATATAATAAAGGCAATATGCAGTAGCCAAATAGCCAACACCAAATTAAATAATGAGAAACTTAAAGCAATTTCACTAAAATCAGGGACAATAGTGTCCATTCTCTTTGTATCTATTCAATATTCTACTTGAAGTTTTAGCTACAGCAGTGAGAGAACTAAAGGAGACCAGGGAGATACACATTGGAAAGGAAGAAGTTAAAATATTGCTATTTGCAGATGATATGATAGTATATATAAGTGACCCCCAAAATTCTCTCAGGGAACTCCTACAGCTGATAAGCACCTTCAAGAAAGTAGCTGGATATAAAATTAATTAAAAATAAACAAACAAACATAAAAAATTCAAAACCAGTAGCCCTTTTATATATAAACAATAAAGGAACTGAGAAAGAAATTAGGGAAACAACACTTCACAATAGCTACAAGTAACATAAAACATCTTAGTGTAACTCCAACCAAGCAAGTAAAAGACTTGTATGACAAGAACTTAAAGTTGCTGAAGAAAGAAATTTAAGAAGATATCAGAAGATGAAAAGATCTCTCATGCTTCTAACACAATTCTTAAGAGACCTTGAATAACAACACTCAACTTCATATGGAAAAATAAAACAAAACAACAACAACAACAAAAACAGGATCTCTAAAACAATCTTGAACAGTAAAAGAATATCTGGAGGTATCACCATCCCTAGTTTCAGGCTGTACTACATAGTAATAATAATAAGAACCTGCTGGTATTGGCATGGAAACAGACAGGTTGATCAATGGAATTGAATCAAAGATCCAGAAATAAATTCACATACCTATGGGCACTTGATTTTTGACAAACCAAAATAATACACTGTAAAAAAAAGTATCTTGAACAAAAAGTGCTGGTGTAACTGGACATCTGCATATAGAAGAATGCAAATAGATTCATAATTATCACAGTGCACAAAACTCAAGTCTAGGTGATCAAAGACCTCAACATAAAACTACATACATTAAACCTAATAGAAGAGAAACTGAGGGATATCCTTGAACACATTAGCACAGGAAACAACTTCCTGAACATAACTCCAATAGCTCAGTCACTAAGATTAACAATTAATAAATGGAGCCTCATGATACTGAGAAGCTTCTGTAAGGTCTAGGAGTCACCTCACAAGCTATATGAACACTGATCTCAGTCAGACAGGGGTAGTTTATTGGGCATTCACCCCAGGATTGATCAATCAGGGCCACAGACCAGAGCTCAATATAACCTCAAACCAAAATCATACAGAGCTTTTAAGCCTGAAATCCATAAACATCTGTGTCAAGTTATTTCATCAACCAGGATTTAGGGAAAGGGGACTTCCTGAGGAACATGTCTTACTTGTACATTTGTCTTGTTCCCATTGGTTGGGGTATTCAACTGTAGCAGGGGACTTGCCTTGCCTAACATTAATTCCTTAATTTGCCAACCAGGATGTCAGTTGCCCACATACACGTCTCTTTCTGCTGAGTAGGACGTCAATTCCCAGGGAGGCCTTGGGAACTTAAAACCTTTAATTCAAAATGAAAGTCTTATTTCAAATGGCTTCTTAAATTGGTGCAGGTGTCTCTCTTATGTTGGGGTCCTTCCCAGGAACAGTTTATAAAGGCAAAGACCATAAAAGTTTATACAGGTGCAGGAAGTGTTGCTGGGTGGTTGGTTCCACTCTAAGCTTATTGTGGTTAACTATACAACTTAGTCTGATTTCTATTGTGATTGGTTTCCAAGAACACCAAAGCATAGAACATAACAGAATAAGTAATCAATTTGGGCATGAGATAGTTTCTTAGTAACAGTAGTAACAGCATATGAGAAAGTTTCCTTATAACAGTAATAACAGCCCTAAATGTCTGGCTAGACAGGCAGTAGTTAACCAGGCCTTATGAGACACCATCAAAAGAACAAAATGGCAACCTACAGAATGGGAAAAGATCATCACTCACCCTACATCTGACAGGGGATTGATATCCAAAATATATAAAGAACTCAAGAAACTAGACAGCAACAAACCAAATTGCTCAATTAGAATGAGGCAAAGATCTAAACAGAATTCTAGACAGAGAAGCATGTAAAAAAAATGTTCAGCATCCTTAGCCATTAGGTGAATGTAAATCAAAATGATTCTGAGATTCTATCTTATTTATACTTGTTACAATGGCTAAGATTAAAAATTCAAGTGACAGATTATGCTGGCGAGGATGTGGAGCAAGGGAAACACTCTTTTATTGCTGGCCATAGTGCAAACATGTACAGTCACTTTGGAAATTAATTTGGCAGTTTTTAAGAAAATTGGGAACAGTTATACCTCGAGACCCAGCTATACCACTCCTGGACATATACCCAAAAGATGTTCCACCATATGACAAGGACACTTGCTTAAGTATGTTCATAGCAGCTTTATTAATAATTGCCAGAAACTGAAAACAACCTAGATGTTCTCCAACTGAAGAATGGATAAAGAAGATATATTACATTTATACAATGGGGTATTAATCATATGAAACTGTCCTGCAGTTTCATGAACTGGGTTTTGTCTCGACCGAATGGAGAAAGGAGACCTGAATCACAGAGTTTGTCAAAAGGACAAGAAGTTAAGTTGAGGGTTTTTAATCAAGGCTCGTTTACTTGGGGATGGTTTGAGTTTATATAGGCAGGTAAGAACTGAAAGCTCTAGAAACAAAATATTTGTACAACATAAACATTGAGAAGTCAGGGAAGAGTCAGGAGGGAGTCACCAACGGCTTAGATGTCCTCAGGCAATAGGTGTCACAGGCATAGTTGTATCTCAGCATGAACTTCTCGGGCAACTTTTTTTAGAGATAAGCTAATAGTCTGTAGAAGGTCTTTCGGCTTAATTCTCTAGGTGACCACCTCAGACAAAAGCCACCAAAGACCTGAGACTAAACTGGACATAAAAAACAACACTCATGTATTAAAAACAATAACATCATGAAATTTGTAGGCAAACAGATGGAACTTAAAAAAATCATCCTGAATGAAGTAACCCAAACCCAGAAAGACAAACAGTATATATTCACTTATAAGTTGATATTAACTATAAAGCACAGGATAACCATGCTAAAATTCACAGACCCAAAAAGGAGGGCCCTAGGGGTGACACTTGAATCTCATTGAGAAGAGGAAATAAAATAGGTTGGGGGAGGGGTGGGAATGAGAAGAAGAGGGATCAGGTTGGGGGAAGACAGAGCGAGAGAGTACAGTGATAGACAACTGGAATGTGGGTGTGGGCTTCTCTGGAATGATCTAGAAACCTAGGGCAATGGCAACTCCCAGGAATCTATGAGGATGACTCCTAGCTATGGGTGACATGGAGCCTGAACTGGCCATCTGCTATAATCAGGCAAGACTTCCAGTGAAGGGATAGGGATGCCAAACTAGCAGCAAACCTTCAACCTACAATTTGTCCTGCTTACAAGATGTGCAGGGGTAAAGATGGAGCAGAAATTGAGAGAATGACCAATCAGTAACTGGTCCATCTTGAGACCCATGCTATGAGAGGCAACCCAGCTCTGTTAATGGTACTCTGCTATATTTGCAGACAGGAACCTAGTATAGCCATCATCAGAGAGGCTTCACCCAGCAAATGATAGAAAACAGATGCAGAGACCCACAGCCAAACATTAGGCAGAGCTTGGGGGAAGCCTGTGGAAGGGTGGGGGAGGATTTTAGGAGCTAAAGGGGTTAAGGACACCATAAGAAAACCTACAGAATCAACTAACCAGGGACCATAGCAGCTCACATAGACTGAACAGCCAACAAGAGACCATGCATGGGACTGACCTAGGCTCTCTGCACATGTATAACAGTAGTACACCTTGGTCTTCCTGTGGGACTCCTAACAGTGGGAATAGAGATTATCTTTGACTCTGTTGCCTGCCTTTGGGATCTTTTCCCCTATGGGGCTGCCGCTTCTATCCACAATAGGAAAATAATGTGCCTAGTCTTACTGCAACTTCATATGCCAAGGCTAGTTGATATCAATGGAAGAGGAATGGATGGGGGATAGAGGGCTGGGAAGAAAAGAGGGAAGGGAAATTTGGCAGAGATGTAAATTAATTAATTAATTAATTAATTAATTAATTTTAAAAGCTCCAAACAACAAAACTATAATAAAACAGAGATTGCTGAGGGAGATGAGAGATTGATCAGTATACCACCACAAGAGCTCTTTCTGACAACTTCTCTAACTCTCTGCCTATTCAAAAAAAAAAAAATGATGCACTGAACCAATCACCTATGAGAACTGGTTGTCTTCATGAATTCTCAATGGAATGAGAAATGGTTTTTGGAAGCAAAGTTATCACAGGAAGTAGTAGTTTTTGCATTTATTGAAAAGATTGATTCTGAAACATTTTTTTCTGTCATTATGCTATTTAATTATCATTTGCTTTCTTTGTTAACGAAGTGTAAACTTGTGAAAGTTTTTTGATGGCTTG
Source organism: Mastomys coucha (assembly GCF_008632895.1). Classification (NCBI taxonomy): domain Eukaryota; kingdom Metazoa; phylum Chordata; class Mammalia; order Rodentia; family Muridae; genus Mastomys; species Mastomys coucha. Next base: position 40,587,544 of record NW_022196897.1, read on the forward strand.
TTTCATATATTTTTCATTGTCATATTTAAAATATCTTTTTATTATGGATGTGTTCATTTTTAATTTTTTTTGCTTTAAAAACCACTTTGTTCGTCTTACTTTGTGTTAGTCTTCATGATGTTTCAATTTGGATTTATTTTCTACAGAGCTAGGCAGGCGATCAGCCAACTCTTTAGGGCAAATACAAGGATTTATTTAGTCCTGGTGTTAACTTTGAATAGAAGACACATGCACATCATTTGTGTTCCCAAGACACACACTGACACTATGTTTTCTTATTCCAGGAAGGTCTCTTTCCAGATGAACCCATCAAGAAACTCTGCCAAATTTTGCCACATAGTCCCTGAGTTCTTGGGTAGCTCTTCCAAGCTGGCCAGTCTCCTTGATTATAATTTTCCTTTAATAGTTGAGCACAGTAACTGTCATGTATAAACAGTACAAACACTGTATTTACTACATTCAGTGTTAAGGCCAAGACCTTCCAGTTATACCCATTATTCTGTTTTGACATGCTGTTTAATTGCTACACTACAAATGACTTTGAATAGCCATTTTAATACTTAAAGGATTGCAAATATGAGAAATTTAAAAAGCATGTTATGTATGACAACAAGAGAATTCATGTAGAAGTTTCTAATTTAAGTACCTGGTCATAAGATCTTGCTTTCTACTTAGCAGTCCTGCTCGCTTTGGCTGCCACTTTAATGGCCAGCTGGGCTTCTTGTTCGATTTATTGACCACAGTGTTTCTGATATTTCATGTATAGAACATGAGCATTACTCAACTATGTTCTCATTGATTTAAGAGCTAACTTCTAAATTAAGACTTCTGTGGCCATTTCAAGTTATGTGTTCCATCAAGTAAACAGGAACACTTGATGTTATAGAGCTGACTAGCTCAGCTCATGATCCATGAATGAGGAAACAAGTTAATGCAATATACTGGGAGTCAGAAGAAATATGACCAAAAAAGGTTGCTTCCATGGTATATTCTCCTATTGTGTTCAATTAGTCAAACATTATGACTTTATGTGAACAGAGGCACAAATCCCTCAAAAATGAAGATTCGGTTATATACTGGATAAAAACATTACACATTTTAGAATGCTGGCTCAGGGTCTAGGAACCATATTATACATACTGGGTAAATTAAGTCAACTGCTAAGCTATGTTGTATAGACAGTTTCAAAATATTTGTTTCATATTACTTCTCATCCTATGCTGTTTGAATTTTAACCAATGTATGTTTTTTTCTCTCAATTTCTTTCATTATTATTTGTAGAGTTTTTGACCCTGGCTAACTGCATTGTACTGCTTAGGCAACAGAACACTGTGACAGTGTTGTTGTTAAGACTGAAAAGGAATGAACGTAGCTTGAGAACTTCAAATGCACTGAACCTGTGGTTGTCTTCATGAATTCTCAGTGGAATGAGAAATGTTTTTTGGAAGCAGAGTTTTCACAGGAAGTAGTGGTTTCTGCGTATATTGAAAAGACAAAGGAATATACTGTAACAGGCATTTTGTTATTTGACTGTTACACTCTTAAATTCACTTGAATCTTAGGAAAATCCTTATTTATGAGAGGTAAGCCTCCATGATCCAAGATATTAGACTCTAAAATAAAAATTTAACTGACATGTAAGACACTGATGTGTTGTTGAAATAAGGTTAAGCATTGATCTGCTAAAACGCAGATCATTTTGTCATGGTTAAAGCTTTTAGAATCTCTTCAAGCGTTTTGAAGGCACAGGATTGTTATCCATGGTCGCACTCCTGCACATTAGCAGATTTGAACTTCTTTCCCTACCTAACCACAACTCAGTGCTCATTAGTAGTTTTTCCACCTAACTCCACCCTAGCCTCAAAATTAGAAACTTTCTTCTTCCAGCCAGATTCTCCTTCAATGTAACTTTAGTGCCACCCACTGTATGATTCTTTCTAGTCTTAGAATCACGAGCTTCACAATAATGGTGACAAAGCGTACATTTCTGAATGGCTGTATTATGAAGGGGCAGGAGTAGTGTACATAGCAGCTTCTTTAGTGGTCAGGCTGGAGACAGAAGAGACTAAGATCAAACTTTGCTAAGGCAGGGTGTCTGACTTTCTTTCTTTCTCCCCCCCCCCCAGCTCTCTTTTCTTTCTTTCTTTTTCTCACTCTTTTTCTCTCTCTTTCTCTTTTTGTTTTGTGTTTCTCTAAATTTTCTATCAATTCTATAAAATACTCCCTCGCTATATAACAGAATTATTTTCTATCTAAACTAGCTAAGGTTAGATTTTTAATTTCTTTTGCGAGTATAAGATAGTTGTATCATTTTCCCCTTCCTTTTCTTCCCTCCAAGTCCTCTCATAGATCCACCCTTACTCTCAACTGTTATCTTTGTTCATTAATTGTTATATAAATATTGTTCCTAAATGCAACATTCTGAGTACATAAATGTATTCATATTAAATTTATAATATATTTTATCACATATATTTTATTATACACTATACTATATGATATAGTATATATAATATTTGGTTATATATAAAACAAATTATGCACTTTAGTACACATATGTGTACTAAGTAAAATTTTCATTTAAAATGTATAACATACATGTATATACATATGAGTATACACATTTAAAAAATATATATACATATATGTACACACACATACATAATTTAAGTGAAAAATTTTCATCTGTTTTGACAATGTTCCCTCCCTCCAAGAACCAAAGACTATCTAACAAAACCTCAACAGCAGGCATGAGAAGTCTGGATGGTCAGTCTTCCAAAACATGATAGGATATTTGCCCTTGGTTGTCTCCAGAGGTGGAAGGCAAGTCTCTATTGCTAAACACATCCTGTACTTCACACACAAAGTTTATAAGGCCCTGGGCTGGAACTGACCTGAAAGCCTCCTCTCTGAAGACTAGCTTGTATGCTGTCAGAAGGTGCCATGCAAGCTTCCAAAGGAGGGGAGCATCCAACTGTTCTAGCTTGCTATGACACCTATAAATTACAACGACCAGAATGGCATGATAGCCTTCATAGTGCAATATTAACACACACACACCTTGGTGGTAACTCTCTAATTGGACTTAAGACCTGTTAACCAAAAGGAAAATCGTGCCTGGTACTGAAAACCTAGCCAACTCCCCACAACTAATGAAATCATGGATCTTGGGAGGAGAGTGTAGAAAATTAGATTTTAATGTTTAAAATCAAGAATGAAGCACTCATAATTTTTTACCTCTCCACTATTACTCTTTCACATTTTTGTATCTTTTGTATTTGTTCACATATATGTAAGTGTACATGTATGTACAAGTGTGTAGGTGTGTACATGTGCATGGAGATCAAAATTTAATGTTGGGTGTTTTTTTTCAAACATTATTCACCTTATTTTAAAATTTGTATTAATTTATTTAATGCATGTGAATGTTTGCCTACATATGTGTATATGCTATACATGGGTGCCTGGTACCCACAGATGTCAAAGGAGGTTGTTAGCTCCCCAGTAACTGGAGTTACAGATGGTTTTGAGCCACAATGGGTGTGATGGGAACTGAACCCAGGTCTTTTTGCAAGACCAACAAGTGTTTTTAAACTCTCTCTAACCCCCTCCACTCAAGTTCTTATTTTTATTTTTATTTTTGTTTTTGAGATTGTGTTTTAATTATATTTCTCCTTACTTTTCCTACCTCTGAACCCTCCCATATATCCCTTCCTTTTCTCCTTTAAATTTGTGGCCTCTTTTTTCATAAATTGTTATTAAGTACAATTAACAAATGCATGTATATGTACATACATAGGTATTCCTTAGTGTAACTTCCTGACTCCGTACAATTTTATTTGTATGTACGTTTCCTGGGCTGACCATTTGGCAGTGGACAATGAATTGGTGTGCTCTTCCCTAGGGAAGACGACTTTGTCCCCTAATTACCTATAGTTCTTTGTCTAAGGTTGAAGCCACATGGTTCATCATCAGTTTGGCTTATTCCTTGTCCAACTCAAATTTAGGTAGTCATGTTTCCACCTTATTTTTTTGAGGCAAAGTCTCTTAAGACTGGAGCTTGCTGATTTGGCTGCACTGGCTGGCCTGCAAGCACTAGGGATTCTCTTGTCTCATCTCCCAAGCACTGGGATTACAAGCATGCAAGACCTTCTATGTGGCTACTGAGAATCAAATTCAGGTTCTCATGACTGGGCACCAAGCATTTTACTGACTGACCTATCTCCTCAGCACTACAAACCTGGAGAAAACTCATCATGATATTTTTCACTTGGACTTTTCTCTTCTCTTCTCTCTCTTCTCTTCTCTTCTCTTCTCTTCTCTTCTCTTCTCTTCTCTTCTCTTCTCTTCTCTTCCTTCCTTCCTTCATTTTCTTTTCTTTTCTTCTCTTCATTTCTCTTCTCTTTTCTTTCCCTTTTAAACAATATAAGTAAAAAGCATCATATGTTATCCAGATTTACTACAATTACTTAGCTCTCTAGAGACCTTTAGGGTCCCTTCTTTATGTATGCAATACCTAGAGGCTTAATCTTACAAAGTAATTATTAAATGTTTGTGACATTTATTAAATATATAATATGTGTGTAGAATTACAGTAATAAGATAAATAAAAAAAATAAATTTGGAAGAAATGGCTTTATATTTTGTGTACCTTTTACAAATGAGGGGCTATAAGAATGCTTACTATGAACACACTAAACATTTCCTACACTAGTATAAATATGTTTATACAATACTTACAATTCATTTAAAATATAAAGATAAAAGTAATGTGTAGTAAACATACATTTTAAACAAAACATATTTTTTATGTTTAGATATGACCATTTATAGTGCCACTAGACTGAGCACATCAGTGAACTGAGAATGTAATTCATTTCTATTTTTATAAATTAATATTGTAGAACAAGTGTTAAAATAAAACATTTTTAGTGTTTTATTTAGAATTTATACAAAGATATAAAGACATAAATAATACAAAACAAAAAGTAACTTCTCTGGATAAGGAAGAATCCAACAGTGTGAGAAGCTTCATCAAAGATCAGAGTGATGAAATGATATTAAATTCTCCTAGATACTGGGATTTGAAAAAATTATAATAATACCCCAGAAAGCCATAGAAATTGGTAGAAAAATATCAGCTGTTTGACAGTAATTAAAACCTGATAACACAGGAGGAAAATCCAACATAAGTACATGGAACCACTAAAGACAAATTCAAATACAGACACATGCTTTGATGTGAAGCCCTGGCTACTTTCCAGGAAACAGAAACACTACAAACCCATGCTGAAAAGTTAGACCTATACAGAGTACAAGGGACAGCAGAAAGAATGGAATTATATAATCTCAGGAGGTTGGAGGTGGGGGGACCCTCTAGAATGTACCAGAGACCTGAGAGGTGAGAGACTCTCAGGACTCAAAGGGAGGGACCTTAGATGAAGTGCCCTACAGTGGGGAGAGTCCACCTCCAGTAGAAAGTCAGGACATCAAGTGGAGGGATGAAGTTGCCGTCCCACAGTCAAGGACACTGACGCAGAATTGTCCCTGTCTAAAATAACTGCAGGGACAAAAATGGAGAAGAGACTGACGGAAAGTAGGTCTAATGACCTGCCCAACTTGGGATCCATCTCAAGGGGGAGGCTCCAAGGCCTGACACTCTTACTGATTCTATGGTATGTTTACAGACAGGATCCTAGCATGGCTGCCCTCTGAGAGGCCCAACAAGCAGCTGCCAGAGACAGACTGAGATACTTAACACCCAACCAATGGACTGAAGTCGGAGATCGCTGTGGTTGAATTAGGCTGGAAGAAGTTGTGGAGAAGGATGACCCCATAAGAAGACCAGCAGTCTCAACTAACCCGGACCCCAGAGATCTCTCAGACACTGAGCCACCAAACATACACAAGCTGGGAAAAGGCCCCTGACACATATACAGCAGAGGACTGCCTGGTCGGGCCTCTGAGAGAAGATGAGCCTAACCCTCAGGAAACTTGAGGACCCAGGAGTAGAGAGGCCTAGTGGGGGTGGGGGTGGGGGATTGGGGACATCCTCTTGGAGACAGGGAGGAGGAGGAATGGGATGTGGAACTGTGGGATGGCGGACCAGGAGTTGGGTAACGACTGTATTGTATATTTAAAAAAAAAAAAAAGTAAAAATCAAAGAAAGAAAGAAAAAGAAAACTTAAAAGAAGACACTGAGTGAAATCCTCAAAGAAGTGATAAAAATCTTATATTAAAAATAGTATGCGTTGGATGCAGGGAGGGTATCACTACTGGTTTAAGAAATAGTAAAGAAAATGAAAAGAGTTAAAATGTTTTGTGCCAGTTCCCAGCATAAGAACAAGAAAGGTTCCTTTGATTTAAGAGGTGGGCTTAGCATTTTAAAACTTTCTCAGTCTGTTACAAATTTATGAGCTAGGGCTTCTACCTGAAGCTATTATGTGCTAAAAGTCTACAGTATTGACGAAGGTTTGTATCACCGTGAATGACATGCTGCAGGTTTAAAGGGGCGATGCTTCAGAGAGATAATTAATCTTAGACAGACAAAGCTGTGGAAAGTGATGAAGATTTGTTTTGTATTACTGGTAAAAGAGGATGGAACTGGACGAACTATTTTGCTCGTAGCATTTCTCCCTGGCAGCCTTTTCTTTCCAACAAAACTTAATAACACGGCATCTTTGGCCTCTTTGCCAGCACAGTACTCTCTGATTCTCCATTCCCGGAAAGCAACTTTGTTTTATAATTGTTAAGGTAGACGTGTAAGTGAGGAGATGGCCCCACTGCAGACTTAAGCTGTTCACACTTTTCTTCTCTTTTGAGAAGTCTGTAAGTACTTGGTGGCTTTGGGTGAGCGGCTAAATAATCTGACAGTCAATCTTCTGTAATATGCCAGAGAAGAGAGGAATTTCTAAAAACATTTTGAAATTAAAAACAAAATTCTGACTACCTGGAATCTTTTGTGGGTATTGGCTTTGCTGCTAGAATTTTAACCTCTCAAAAATGTACCATGTTAAAATCTGTCAGCAAAAGTTGTATTTATATATTTGTAATATATATATATATATATATATATATACATTTGTATTAGATATTGAAAAAGTAATTATTACCTCTAGGCAAATTATAACCTATGATAATTCTTATTATTGAATAAATCTGCCTAAGGTGAAAGTCGATATGCTGAACTAAAACCATAATGACAGAATCATTTTCCATTTTGCATTAAACATAGCTAATGCCTGGAATTGGATTTTACAAGATTGTATTGATATACAATATATAGAGAATAACATTTATTCTATATCAATTTTACATGAAATTATACTTTCAGATTGAGAAAATTTCCATTTGTATTCAAGTTGGGAAAGACAAATTGGGAACCATTCTTTTAAGTACCATAAAGGCATCGAATAAGGAACATTTTAGGGCTGGAGAGATGGCTCAGCAGTTAAGAGCACTCATCTGTAATGAGATCTGACGCCCTCTTCTGGTGTGTCTGAAGACAGCTATAGGGTACTCACATTAAATAAATAAATAAATAAATAAATAAATAAATAGAACTAGAACTTAAAAAATAAACATTTTATATAATTCATACAAGAAATTTCTTTAAGTTGAAAAATATTTGAATTGAAATTTTCTTTGAATTAAAAATTGAAAAGGATGAATCTCAGACAAAGATTTTCTTAAAAGGTTTCATTGAGAAACAAAGTTTTATATTAAATGTCATAACAAAGGACTGAAAAAAAAGCTATGAAAGTGCTTTTTGTAAATCAAGATCATTAACAGTTCCTATTCATCTGTTTGCCATTAAGAAATGGACTTTCGCCGGGCGGTGGTGGCGCACGCCTTTAATCCTAGCACTTGGGAGGCAGAGGCAGGAGGATTTCCGAGTTCGAGGCCAGCCTGGTCTACAGAGTGAGTACCGGGACAGCCGGGGCTACAGAGAGAAACCCTGTCTCAAAAAAAAAAAAACCAAAAAAAAAAAAAAAAAAAAAAAAAAAAAAAAAAAAAAAAAAAAAAAAAAAAAAGAAATGGACTTTCATTTTGTATGTATATATATTCACTTTGCAGGAAAGTCATATTCCATTATAATTTTTGCAATATACAATATGTTAATATATTACATAAAATAAATTCATACATTCACATAGCATCTCAAAAATATTCTCTTAATGTACAGATTATTTTATCTTATAATATTCTTCCAACAGGATATGAGCAGAAAAACAAAAGGAAAATTTAAAATTAATTATAGCAGAGTTTTTATTATAACTGTGTTTATTTATGTAGTTCTGTTTTTTAAAAATAACAACCATCTTTTAATTTTTCCAAAACTTTTAAAAAGTGACCATGCTGTGATTCACTACAATTTTCACTTCTGATAACTTCTTCCTGGGTCCTCAGTTGCATCTGAAACATCATAGTCTTACTCCAGAAGGCAGTTAGCTTTTTATCACTCTTCTTGTCTAGATAACACCCAGTGACAAATTTTGTATGTACAAGTATACAGACTCAGTAGTCACCTATGAGCTGAAGTAAGTTCATCCTGATTACAGCCAGGTGCCAAGCATGACTATATGACAGTGGCATGGAGCTGGACCTATAGACCTATCCTAAGAAAAATTTTCTGAGCCTGGTGTAGCCATGCAAGTTTTTGTTTGTTTGTTTGTTTGTTGTTTGAGACAGGATTTCTCTGTGTACTCCTGACTGTCTTGGAACTTGTTCTGTAAACCAAGCTGGCCTTGAACACGGAGATCTACCTGCCTCTGTCTCCCCATTGCTGAAATTAAAGGTATGTGCCACCTTAATATCAGAACTTTTAAGGCAGAGGCAGAGGCAGGGGCATGGGCATTGGCAGGGGCAGGGGCAGGGGCAGAGGCAGGTGAGTCTCTATGAGTTGAGGGTCAACTTGATCTACATAGTGCATCTCATGACAGCCTGAGATTCTGTCTAGAAAAACAAACAAACAAACAAATAAAAATTTTCTGATAATACATGAAAAGGAAAATATCTTTATAAACTGGGATTAATACTATTAAGCTAAAGGACTTCCAGAGTCTTAAGATTATAGTTTAGGCTGGGCGGTGGTGGCGCACGCCTTTAATCCCAGCACTTGGGAGGCAAAGGCAGGTAGATTTCTGAGTTCAAGGCCAGCCTGGTCTACAGAGTGAGTTCCAGGACAGCCAGGGCTACATAGAGAAACCCTGTTTTGAAAGAAAGAAAGAAAGAAAGAAAGAAAGAAAGAAAGAAAGAAAGAAAGAAAGAAAGGAAGGAAGGAAGGAAGGAAGGAAGGAAAAAAGTAAGGAAGAAAGAAAGTATTATAGCTTAGAATATGGAGTTACTTGGCCAAATATTTGATGTCCCAGAAGAAAACTATTCAGGAAGCCACTAATGGAATTTCAGTGTATCCTAAAGAAGTGACATAAAGCAGGATCTCAAACTATGGGTCACTGCCCTATAAGTAAACATAGGGGGTTGAAAAATTTTGGGACCAAGTTTCTAAATACCTAAAAACTTCAAACTAATTTAAGTAAGATGTATGACAACTCTAAGGAGTGTCTGATCCTCCTTGGGCTGTATAAAACAAGTTCACATTAGCTTCCGCTCTGAATGAAGAGTGTGCACATTTTGTACTGTGTATGCCTTCATGCTGTGCTGTGCTAACAACCACCCACAACCTCTTGGCTCAGATCTGAAACTATGCTGTACGTTATGAACTGCAGTGTTTCCATTGTGTACACAAAATTTCTTGCTGCTACAAAACATTGGTTTAATTGTGGAAAACAAAGACTTAATATTTATTTTCCTAATATCATTTCTCAACAAGTAAATATTGAATTAATACATCTTTGGATTTTGTTGTGTTAGATTTTTAACACAGCCATTTGAGTTGCTAACTTGAATTTCATTAAAAAGAAATAAAAGAATTTTGGTTTAGGATTCAGGTAACATTCCAATAACTCTGAAATGGCCATATTTCTGTCATTTTGTACTATGTGTTTTGTCGGAATTGGTCAGAATCATAAAAATAACTTTTATTCACCTTATGTCATTGTTATCCCAGAGGCTTACTGCTGAATAAGCTCACCCTTCCTACCTCTTTCTGAACTCTGGCTGGGTGGTTCAACTCAGCTGTTCCAGCTCAAAACTCCTCATCAAGCTTACTGATTCAAATTGGCTTCTTTCAGCTTTTCACTGAATTGCTCTGCTTGGCCTCAAACTAATCTGGCAATTTGTTCTAATTTGTCTCCTTCTCATTCTCTGTCTCCTTCTGTCTTCACTTGCAACCTGTCTCTGTAAAACTGCCCAAGTAGAACTGCTTTTCTCTCTCTCTCTCTCTCTCTCTCTCTCTCTCTCTCTCTCTCTCTCTCTCTCTCTCTCTCTCTCTTTCTCTGCACTATTGTCTTAAGTAGCCTCTCTTTCCTATGCTGTTCTTCTCAGAGTTGGACATATCCTCTGTCCCATTCTGTCAAATCTTTTTGTGATTCATCCCTTTGTCTGCTCCTTAGTTAGATATCACTTTCAAACATGGCTGAGTCCTTCTACAAACCAACTTTACCTTCATTTTTTTGGGATTAAAGGTGTGTACTAAGGGCATGTTGTATTACACCAGATCACACACCTAGAAGGTCTTTGGATGTGATTCCTTGCCAGTGAAGCCATGTCGCTAGATTAAAATTCCTCTATACAGAACATTAATCAACTATGAAAAACATTGAACATTCTCAACATACTAAAGAACCAACTATTTAGATGATCTAATTCTTATATGAAATTAAGCAAGCATATTCATTTCATTGTTGCAAATTCACTTTCATCTTTAATAAATGATATATACACTAAAGAATTCTTTTAAGATCAATTTCTTCATGATTTATTATCAGGAAATGTTTGGTTTGTACATTGATTTTTATATACCTACATACTACAGTATAAAAATTTCTCAGGCAAAATGGAGTCACAAGTGAAAAAAATTTAAAAAGTCCTGATAGAAAGCACGCAAGATCTCTGTACTCAAAAAAACTACCCTTTAATGCATAGTTGTGGTAGGAAATAAGGCAAACCAAAAGATCAGTGGCATGTGCAGGCTGTGAAGGCCTATTATGAGCATTTTAAGAAATATTTATCTGGAGAGGGAACACAGGTTATAAATAGTATGCTATTAAATAAAAAGCAATCCTGGTGACTCCTGCGTAATTATAATTCCATCATTGGGAGGCTGAGACAGAAGAATTTAGAGTTTGATGGCAGCCTTGGCAATTTCAAGGCTAGCTTGAGCTACAGAGCAAGAATCTCTCTCAAAAATTAAGTTAAAGTGTAGTATAAAAAAGTTGTAAAATAGGTGCATAGAAAGAAGCCATTAAGGCAATTTTTGAAAATAGAAGATTTCCCTGAGCAGGTAAAAGTGTATTGTCATCAAATGTTACTAATTTATTGACATAACAATATTTGTTATAATGTTATTACATGTTATTAATTTATTGATGCTTACATTTTCTAAATTTTCTATAAATGCACACTTTTCTTAATTAGAAAATATGCATTTTTTTTTTAGAAAATATGCATTTTAAGAAAACAGGAATAGTAATTAGCTGTGTAACCAATCCTGCAAGGATTATATGAAATACCAAATATAAAATTCTGAACCTTTACTTCATTTTATTTTATTTTGTTTTGTTTTTAGAAATAATTTAGAGATGGCATGGTTATCCCAGTTGCTTTCATTATTGTTATAAAACAGTAACAAAAATCCTTGCATTATGCATAGAGTCAAATCTTCTGCTTATCCATGCTTCCAGGACTATTCACCGAACAATTATCTTAATAGCAAGTAACAAGAAGCATGATAGCATGACAACAGAGGATTAACTAGACAAATTTTGTTCATTTACACAATAGAATTATTGGGTTGTCATTAAAAGAACGAGGTAGGTCTGAAAGCTATTAAAAATGAAAATACCAGGACATGGGTTTAAGTGACAGCGTGGATGTCAAGTAATGTATTATATAATTCTGGCTTTGTCAAACAAAGGTAGAATAAAATATTATCCTGCACAAAAATATCCAAGTGGATCTAAGACCTCACTGTGTATCCTGCAACACTGAAACTGAGAGGAAAAAGGATAGACATTACCCTAGAAGATATAACTATAACAGGATACTTTCTGAATAAGACTTCATTTGCTCAAGAATTAAAGCTATCAACTGATAAATGGAACATTATAAAGCTAAAAAGCTCTGTACAACAAAGGAAAAAGAAGACAAAGCCACAGTAGGAAAGAGAGTCTTTGCCAGGTGTCCATCCCATAAGAGATTAGTATCCTGAATACAGAAAGAAGAAGGGGGAGAGAAAGAGGGGGAAGAGGAGGAGGAAGAGGGGGAAGAGGAAGAGGAAGAGGGGGAGGAGGAGGAGGAAGAGGAGGAGGAGAAAGAGGAGGAGGAAGAGGAGGAGGAGGAGGAGAAAGAGGAGGAGGATCAAGAAAACAAATGACCCAACTTAAAATAAAGTACAATTTCTAAACAAAGATTTCTCAAAAGAAGAGATAAAAACGTAAAAACGTAAAAAGTAGCTAAGAAACGTCTTAGAAACTGTTCAGCTGGTCGGTAGTGGCGCTCGCCTTTAATCCCAGCACTTGGGAGGCAGAGGCAGGCGGATTTCTGAGTTCGAGGCCAGCCTGGTCTATAGAGTGAGTTCCAGGACAGCCAGGGCTACTCAGAGAAACCCTGTCTCGAAAAACCAAAACCAAAACCAAAACCAAAACCAAAAACAAAAAACTGTTCAACATCTTTAGTCATTAGGGAAATGCTTTGAGATTTCATCAGAAAAGCTAAGATCAAGAAAATAAGCCCACAAATCTCAATGATCAACACAGCGAGGTATACTCACGCGTGCAGTCATGGCACTCCTATCTTGGAGATAGAGAACGGCCACCTAACTGGATTTAAGATCTACCGAATAGGAGGGAAAACTAAATCTAGGCAATTACCGGAGGTTGGTGAGGCCATGGACCTAGAGTAGAACCTACTACTTCCATTTTCCTAGACCACGACAATCTTTAACTGTATTCTATCTACATACTTATCTTTATATCTATAAGTAAGCATAGCTCTAACAGTTTGTTAAAGAGACTTCTTTCTGCAACGGATAGCAACTATTGCAACAATCCACAACTGGTCAAAATGCAGAGAATAAATGACTGTAGAGTTCCCAGCAGGGTCGTGATCCTGTTGAAGATTCATGGGGAGAATTATCCTTGTCCGCTCCGGCTTCTGCAAGCTCCATAATCGTAGCCTATGCCTCTTGACACGTCGTGTTCATTGTGTCTCCTCTCTCTCCCTTCTCCTTCTTCAACTCATTTTGCTTTTATTTGCATGTATGTATGTATTGTCTGAGAGGGTATGTCATGTTTGTATGGGTCTGTGTGGAGTTCAAAACAGGATGCCAGATTTGCTGAAGCTAGAATCACAGGCAGCTACGAGGCATCTGATAGGCTTACTGAGAACTGAACTTCAGTTCTCTGTAAGAACAATAGGTTCTCTTAACTCCTGAGCCATCTATCCAGCCACTCCTGTTTCTTATAAGGAGATTCTCATTGAAGTTAGAGTTTACTCTAATCTCGTATGTTCTCATCTCTATTTTTTACTGTATCAGCAAAAATTACATTTCCAAATAAGGTCACATTCTGAAGTATCAAGGTTCCAACACAAATTGGGGTTGGTTCAACCCACTAGACTTGGCTTCCCCAAGATTGAGCTATCTTGCAAAAGTTTTGTTTCCCATTCTGGAGATGAAGCATATATGTCTCTAGTGACTGAGAGGTGACCTGACATTTCAGCTGGATGTCCTTAATGTATTCGTTTGCTCTCTTGCTCTTGCTGCTGTTTGTATTCCTCATCTGGTAAATAGATTTGTAAGAACTCATGAGTCTTTATAATATTCTAATCTAGTACAAGTTATATAGTTGTTTATCATTATTATTATTAAAGTGTTTTTTAAAATTTTAAAATAATGTTTTTATTGATTCTTTGAAATTTTTATAACATGAACTTTGATCATATGTATTAGGCTTTTTCTTTTTTCCGATTAATTTTATTTATTTGTTTTACAGCCTAATTGCTGACCCTCTCCCAGTTACTCCCTCACACAGTCCCTCCCCCCATCACCTGCTTCCTCCTTTGAGAGTTTGACAACCCCCCTATGTTTTTTATTTTCTTTTTTTTTTTTAAAAAAGACATTTATTTTATGAGTACACTGTAGCTGTCTTCAGACACACACCAGAAGAGTGTATCAGATCCCATTACAGATGGTTGTGAGCCACCATGTGCTTTCTGGGAATTGAACTCAGGACCTCTGAAAGAGCAGTCAGTGCTCTTAACTGCTGAGCCATCTCTCCAACCCCTGTTTTTTATTTTCTAATGAAGCCATCTTTATTTGGAATCTTTCCTAATTGAGTAGGAAAAATTTCAGATTATAAATTGTGAAATTTCCTGCTAATCCTGGCCCCTCACTTCCTAGCCATGCGACAGTCAGTAAATCATTTGAACATAAGGTTTTCAAACTAAATGAAATTTATTTGGGATGGGTGGTTCTTTGAAATCCCATCCAGGTTCATTATAAGAGGCAGAGGACAATACAGACTTTGAAATTAAAAAAAAAAAGTTAGGAGAAACGCATTGGAAAGATAAGGGTGAAGGGACAAGTGGACAGGAGCACTGCTGTGGGAGGGAGGAGGGAGCAGTGGACAGGAGCACTGCTGTGGGAGGGAGGAGGGAGCAGTGGACAGGAGCCCTGCTGTGGGAGGGAGGAGGGAGCAGTGGACAGGAGCACTGCTGTGGGAGGAAGGAGGGAGCAGTGGACAGGAGCCCTGCTGTGGGAGGGAGGAGGGAGCAGTGGAGAGTTAAGTTAAGGAAAGCCTCCACATTTAAAAATACCTCCTGGGCCATCCTGTGCAAAGACTGGTTCTGGAAGAGTCTTGTATAGGGCAGCCATGGTGTGGAGAAAATACAGAGTATATCATTACCTAGGAGTAGCCCAGAAAGTATGGCCTGGGAATGAATGACCCCTGCTGACATCTCAATGTTGACTGGCAGTAATATACTGCCTGAGAATCTCACAGCAGGTTTTACTAAATGGCATATTTTTCAGACAGGAGATGGCTCTAAGATCCAAAGTAATGGTAAGTACTTCCTTTCATTTCAGAGAGAGAAAGAGATTTTGTTGGGAAAAGGGAGAAGAGTGGGGAGAGGATGAGGCAGAGAGGAGGGGAAGAAGAAGGGAGGTAGAGTGGAAAAGGAGGAAGAGAAAGTGTTAATCCCATAGAGTGAGAATAAAACCCCTACCATAAATTTTGAGCCAAATTTGAAGCAAGCTTTATCAAATCCTGGTCAAAATGATGGACACTAGCCAGATCTATACCTGGGATTCCCAGAGAATGGCCACTATTATGTTAGTCAGGTATTTATAAAGACAAAGCCCATGAGGCTACATCCTGTCTTTTTTTCCAGTCAGGGGCAAGCATACATCAAGATCTACTTCTTGCCTAAGTACACCCTGTGTAGTTAAGGCAATCAACCTTGTTTACAGAAGTGAACATACATGACTTGTTATATTGCATGAACAACATCCCCCAGCGTTCTAGGAAGTAATCTGTCCTTGGGCAAGTGCAGCGGCTTCACAGTTAGAGGCATTTTTGTTTTATAGATCTTTTAAGCACAGTAACTAAAACGTAAAACACAACTTTAGCCTTCACAAAAGAGTAGGAGAGAGGGGAAGGGAGGAGACGGAGAGAATAGAACTCTTTTACT
Organism: Mastomys coucha; assembly: GCF_008632895.1. NCBI lineage: Eukaryota > Metazoa > Chordata > Mammalia > Rodentia > Muridae > Mastomys > Mastomys coucha. The sequence continues at coordinate 40,603,354 of NW_022196897.1, forward strand.
TTAGGCATACTTGTCCTCAATTTGAGCCTGAAAAGCCATCCAGGCTTGCTGGACAGCTATGCCATGAGTTATTCTTATCTCACGTTGCTCCCTCCCACATACTGTTTACACACACACACACACACACACACATACACACACACACACACACACACACACACACACACGCTCTTTCTACCTGTCAAGTTGAAATTTCATCTGACTCTTCCCTTCTTTGTATTCTGCTTGTGGTATGCAGTTAACCCTCCAAGGTCAGCCAATACTGTTTTGTACCTTCTCCTTGTGTCTCCCAGTCTTGGCCATATGTTCAAAAATTTCTGGGGAGCTTCAGAGAAGTTCAATACTTAGGACATGCTCCAGACCAGCCAAATCAGAATCTTCGTTAGGGGAGGGAGGACCAGACATACATATGTTTTAAAGTTCTTCCAGCAGGCAGGCAAGGTTAGCACTGCTGCAGAATCTTAGCCCAGGAGAGAGAAAGACGCACAACACAAGCTAATCAAAACATCTCAGCAGCTGTATAGCTTTTTCTCTTTCTTTCCCAAAAGAGGCACAGTATTTCTCTTACTAAGGGGCACTCATTTTATTCAATAAAGGAACCACATTGAAGTAAAATTCTCACGAACTGCCTCCCACTGTTGGTCCTACTGGAGCCCTGCTCATAACTGAACTCTTTTATTATCTGTGGAATGACTATTTCCTATTCTTTTTTGTGAGTAAAGAGAACTAACTTTCCAGGAGTAATGAGAATTTTAAACTCCTTTGAATATTTTGGGACAGAATTGATTTCTTGAACACTTGTGTGATATGAGGTGTCAATACTGTTTGAAAAGCAGAAAGAGCTCCTCAGGCAGTATAACAGTGTGAGACAGGATGGATTTGTTCCACTTATGCCACCACACCCAGCGTCATTATTGTTTGAAAAAAGGGCGCACTTAGTCACTGATTTTCTTTCAGTCACTAGGTATTGTTGTAGCAGATACTGGCTTGAGGCTACTCAAAGATGAATAAAAAATATTTTGTCTGTCACTGTGGCAATAGTTAACTTGTGGACCATCTTTAAAATGGATATGACCCCGACTTCCAAATAGTAGATTAAAGCTATATTAAAATAGTGAATCGTTGGTAAATTAGAATGTTATATCATTGGTAAATTAGAATATATCGTTGGTATATTAGAATGTTCATAAGTCTTTGCAACTTACTTATTTCATTTTCTAAACAGTGGAAGTAGTATAAACATATATGCTGTATTTAAAAACTAAGTTCACACAAAACAGGAAATATAAATGAGGAAACAACTGAAGCCCCTGACTCCTTAAATGTTGAGTACTCTGATATTGTGGTGCTCTTGTGCAGGCAACCATAGCTGCTCTGAGTTTGAACATATTTAAAACTTAATTGCTTTGTTGATGGAAATGAAATGTTATTTTTTTTTTTTCAAGGAGAGAATGTACAGGTACTTTATTGCTCACCTCTCACACAAAACACACCTCCAGCCACTTTCTTTCACAGCTTGACAGTGTTTACATGTACAAAAAACCCGGCAGAAGCATCGAGTGATTTTAGTATAGACGTGGAGAGTGACTCAGCCAGGCTTCTGTCTTCTGCAGCAATAATGAAGGGCCTCCTGCACTGAGCAGGACTTGCATATGCTGAGCCAGTAGCATTAACTAGTGCATAAAACAAATGTCTGCTCACCATTTCTTCTAGCGAATTTCAAGTAAAAACAAGGTTGAAGGAGGAACTTTTGTCTCGGATGGATGCAGGTCTGTTTGAGTTGCTATACTTAACTAATATACTACGGTTCACAACTTAGTTTGCTTTTGTCATTTTTATGGATTTTGGCCGTGTTCATGGATTTCAGAGGAGCATATGGTACAGTATTCCACCAACAGGGTAAGGCTACCGAATGTGCTATCTGCAAAAGAGCTCATGTAATAGGAACCAACCCAACAGGTCTATCAAAAAGAAAGGTGATGAAATCTCTCTGAATAAAATGCCAATCAGGGCAGAGCTATGCTCAGAGAATAGATATCAGAAGATAGTTTATGAAAAACACACATGGATTGTTAATATGAGGAAGGTTTCCCAGCAGTAAATATAAAAAAAGTCTAGGCAAGTCCTCATTTTCAAAACTTGCATATTGGAAATGTGAAAACTATTTTATTCAAGTAATTTCTTCAAAAAAGTATGTATGTTCCAACTGGATTAATCTACTGGTCAATTAAAGGCAACTTAAATTGCCTTTAAAATTTGTTTTTCATAGAAAGAAGAGATGTTTCTTAAATAAACAGTGTTATGTCAAACTGTTTAGTAATAAAAAGAGAGAAAGAATTGAATGAAGACCAGCAAATGGTTATCGTAAGCAGGAGTATGCCTGCTACCTGTGGTCTTACATTCATTCCAAATAGATGCTGGATTCAGGATTCTGAAACTAAGTTTCTATTACTTGAGCTCTAGCAAAGTCTCTGTAGCCTCAACTCGTATAATGTCTTCCTTGTCCAAACCCAGACTGACTGTACTGATAGCCTCCATGTTGGAAGTGCTGTTCAAACTGGCCCCCTTGGTGGTAAGTCTGGTTCCCTCTTCCTCCCCAGCCTCCTCCCTGGCTTCCACGTCCTCCCGGACCTCCCCGACCACCTCTTCCCCCACGCCCACTGCCTCGTTTGCTATGGTGCCCACCATCTTGGTATCTATTGTCCTGCTGGTATCCACCGCCCTGGTAGCCACTTCCTGTATATGAGGATGTCTGGAAAGCACTATAGCCACCGCCTTGGTAGCCACTGCTGTGGCCACTGTGGTAGCCACCAGGCTGGAAGCCTGACTCTCGATAGCCACCATCCTGGTAGCCACCTCCACTTCCACTCCCTCCATCTGTCCAGCCTCCTTGATGCTTATTTCCTCTTCCTCCCCCTCGGCCACCATGGTCATAGCCACCACGTCTACCACTCCCTCCTTGTTCATGACCTCCTCGTCCTCCATATGAGGAATGTTCATAACCACCTCTCCCTCCACCTCGGCCTCCTGCTTGCTGTTGGGGGCCATCTTGTCTTTTCTGCCACGGTGGCATCTCTGGGGGCGGAGATTCAATTTCATTAGGTCTGCCACCTCTGTCGGGCACCCTGCCCATCAGCACCTTATTAATAGCACAGGCAGTCTTTTCTCTTATGGACCCACTGCTTGTCCTTAAAATCTTTGACAAATCTTGTCTGGCGGCCAAAAGATGAGCAACAGAAATATTACCTTTAGGAGACAAGACTGAACGCTTTGGCTGGTAAACCTTAGCTAATTTTTCTGTCTGACTCTTAGCTCTGTCAGACCAGCCAAAGGACTGGACAGTGACATCCAAATGTTTGATTAGCAGCTTCCTCCAGACTTCATATTCATTGGCTATGGCTTGGTTAATGGCTTCTATCTTTTCCCAGTGGGCTGGTCCCATCGGCTTCTTCAATAACGGCTTTCCCACATGATTAGGTGGAACTTTTGCTAATGTTTCCTTTAATTTTTTCTCAATCCCGCTGAAGAATTGGAACATAGTTATATTGGCTGGAGGTTTGGACATTCCTAGAGCAATACATATGCCTTTCAACTCTTGAAAGAACTCACTACCGCCTCCTTCTTGAGCTGTTTTTGGAGGAGCATTCACACAGAGCATTCTGGCAGCTTCTAGTTCTGAGATGAGGTATATGAGCAAAAGGAGGCAGTTCTTCTGAACAAGAAGGCGCTTGGTTACATCCCCAGATGTCAGAGAAGGATACAGACAGTCCATCTCCCCAAGTAGCCCACTCACCTCAAGCTGGAATTCTTCAGCTTCACTTGGACTGTTAGTTGTCTGCACATTTTCTTCTAGCTTACAGAGGACTCTTAATTCAGACACCAGCCAAGCACAGAGTTTGGTAAACTCAGGGGAAGCGGCTCCAGCAGAGACTGCCTGCAACAGTGCACCATCGTCCAACAATGGGCCCTTGTAACCTAGATCTTCCAACGACTCCAAGATGTCAGTCTCCATGAGGTCACACTCCACTCTACAGGCTGCCCTCTCGCAGGCAACGCGTACCCTCGCGCATGCGTTCCTTCCCCGGAACTTCCAAGTCCATGAAATGTTACCTTAACCTGCTTCCTCAGTTTCTAAAGTGGGCTACGTTAAACAGCTAATCGCTATTTTTTTTTCTTCTAGCAAAGGAAAACTGTCTTTACGCTATTGATTTCATTGGAATACCAATCATTCGCTTATTACATAATTAAAAATAATACAATCCACATTTTTAAATTTTATGGTGTTTCTTCTTTTAAAAAACAACAAATTTAGACCAGATTTATGCTACTGCCTTTTTTTATTTCTACTTTGTTCAGCTTATCAATTTCTTTGTTTTACTGAAAGCACTTACTCTGCTTTAAAAGTAGACTTAAATTTTGCCTTTTCTACTTAATTCCTTACCTTGTGTCTTAGTTACTTTTCTATTGTTATGAAGAGACACCATGACCAATACAGCTTATAAAAAATTATTTAGTTGGGGGTTTGAATATAGTTTGATAGGGTGAATCCATGACCATTGCATGGGAAGCAAGGCATTAGAAAAGGCGGGCATGGTGCTGGAGCAGTAATTGAGGGTGTACATTTAATCCTCCAGCTGGAGACAGAGACTAGATCTGGTATTTGAAACCTCAAAGCCCGATCTCAGTGACACACCTCCTCCAACAAAGTCACACCTCCTATTTCTGTTTCACCAACTAGTGGCTGAGCATTCAAATAAATGAGCCTATGGGGGCGATTCTCATTCAAATCACCACACTATGCTTGGCCTCTATGCATGTTTGTGTGTTTCTGTACCTTTCCTGTTAGAGAATTCCGCCCCCCTCCCATAGAGGGTGATTGTGGCTTCCTCTTTATACTGAGTAATAAGGCAGTAACTGTCTCAAGAAAAAGAAAACATAACTAAAAAGCCACTCAGAATATATAACCAAGAGAAAGGAAAACATAATTCCATGTTAAGACTTCTGCACAGTTGTTTGGTATTATAGTAATAAGCAAAACAGAGAAACACCTCAACTGTCCATCAACAGATTAGTGGTTAATACCACACTGTATGCAAACATACAGAATATGAAGGAAGAGCCTGTGAGGCCTCACTATAGAGAAAGTACTACACGGCAGCTAATGAGTGCTGAGAACAGGAGAGATAGTCTTCCCCAGGGGGAAGCAGATCAATTGGTTGTCTAATATCAGATGGTCATTGCTGAAAACATAATACCAGAACACTATTATATACTGTGCATATGTATATGTTCATCAAGCAGGAATATATATGTATGTGCATGCAATAACAATTAATGAAAAAAGAGACCATGAAGTTGAAAGACAGTAAGGAGGAGTATTTGAGGGAGTTTGGAGGGCTTGGAGGGAGGAAAAAAAAATCAGAGATGTCCTACAATATAATTTCAAAAAATTAAAAAAGGAGGGATAGCATTTGTATATACTACAGTATGCATAAACCTTAAAAATGATATCTTAAGTAAAAGAAGCCAGGTGGAAGAGAACATGGCTGTTTAAAAACTGCATGGTTATACTTAAATAAAATATTCAGACTAGACAAGTTCAGAGACATAAGAGTAGAATCATAGTTTCAAGAGAGTAAGGGGACATGATGGTTAACAGGCACATATTTTCTGGCAGGACTGGTACAACATTGTAAATATATTATTCATGTATGCTAAATCCATAGACCTATTCAGCTACCCATAATTGTGTGTGTGTGTGTGTGTGTGTGTGTGTGTGTGTGTGTATGTGTGGTGTTGTTAATTGTAAGTTAACTGCAGAGTGATATGCCTGAAGTAGTTTTTAGACAATCGAAGCATAAATAACGATTTATTAGAGCTCCATCAATTAGTCAAGTTCCCTTGACTGCCAGTAGCCTTATTCACCACCAGTCTAGATCCAAGTGAGAGAAGCGGGCCAGGGATCCTAACTGTGAGTAGTAACTTCCGGTTAATCCCCTGAGTTTCCCTTCTGTGCCATTCTCTGACTCCGCCTGGTATCCCCAGTCCAAAACTTTCTTCGCTCTCCCACAGAGAGAGCTTCCAGTCTCCAATTCAGGGGAAAGCTGTAGACATGGCGAGAGTGGTTCTGAAACAGGATCTTCAATAGTCTTTATGATCTTAGCACTACTTTCATCTCACACTCAGAAATTCCTCATGCCTCAGCCTTAAGGCATTTTAAGCTTGGTTATATAAATTAGGTTCCCTTTCCACACTCCTCTTAAAAGTCCTTGGTGTTTCCAGAATGCTCTGATGGTTACCCCCTGTCCGTCAGTGTCCCAGTCTCTATAATTTTATTAAAATGACTGTCCCTCTCTTTTCTAGATAAGTCCATTAGAAAACCTAAGCAAAATCCTTTTTGATATAACTTTTAGGGTGTTTTTCAAGGTAACAAAAGTAAATGTATTTACATAATCTATTATCTTTGCTTAGAACTCACTGATCCAATTTGTAAGGATGACCTATCTAGTGTGTATAATATCTACTTAACAATATTACCAAATTAATGTTATTATACTGAACTTGCTATATATGCACTTTGCTTCTTAGGTAAAGTTTTCTACAGTGTTCTTGCTTCTGTCCATGGCTGTTTTGATATCACTGTCATATTATTCCCATAATATTAAGTGGGGTCACTACTCTTTTTGTCTCTCCTTGGGTTTGTTTAAAATAGATATGACATTTCCCTTGAAGATGTTATGGAACTGATTGTAAATCCATTTTGTGTGCTTTACTGTATCACTTTTGCCCAGAAATCTTTTTTTCCTTTTTTAAAAAAATTAGATATTTTCTTTATTTACATTTCAAACGTTCTTTCCTGGTTTCCCCTCCAAAAAAACTCCCTGTTCCCTCCCCTCTCCCCCTGCTCACCAACCCACCCTCTCCCACTTCCTGGCCCTGGCATTCCCCTACACTGGGGCATAGAACCTTCACAGGGCCAAGAGCCTCTTCTCCCACTGATGACCGACTAGGCCATCCTCTGCTACATATGCAGCTGGAGCCATGACTCCCACCATGTGTATTCTTTGGTTGGTAGTTTAGTCCCTGGGAGCTGTGGGGGTACTGGTTAGTTCATACTGTTGTTCATCCTAAGGGGCTACAAACCCCTTCAGGTCCTTGGGTCCTTTCTCTAACTCATTCATTGGAGATCCTGTGCTTAGTCCAATGGATTGCTGTGAGCCTCTACTTCTGTATTAGTCAGGTACTAGCAGAGCCTCTCAGGAGACAGCTATATCAGGCTCCTGTCAGCAAGCACTTGCTGGCATCCACAATAGTGTCTGGGTTTGGTGATTGAATATGGGAGGGATTCCCAGGTGGAACAGTCTCTGGATTGTCCTTCCTTCAGACTCTGCTCCATAGTTAGTCTCTGCAACTCCTTCCATGGGTACTTTGTTCCCCATTTTAAGAAGGAACGAAATATCCACATTTTGGTCTTCCTTCTTCTTGAGTTTCTTGTGGTTTGTGGATTGTACTTTGTGTAT
>NW_022196897.1:40615102-40633162 GCF_008632895.1 Mastomys coucha
ATCTCTTGTATTCTGTTAGTGATGCTTGCATCTATGTTTCCTGACTTCTTTCCCAAGATTTCTAACTCTAGAGTTGTCTCTCTTTGTGATTTTTTAATTGTTTGTACTTCCATCTTTAGGTTCTGGATGGTTTTGCTCAATCCCGTCACCTGTTTGTTTGTGTTTTCCTATATTTCCTTAAGGGATTTTTGTGTTTCCTCTTTAAGGGCTTCTACTTGTTTACTTGTGATCTCTTATAATTCTTCATGGAATTTTTTTGTTTCCTCTTTAAGGGCTTGTACCTTTTTACCTGTGTTCTCCTGTATTTCTTTAAGGGAGTTATTCATGTCCTTCTTAAATTCCTCTAGCACCATCATGAGATATGATTTAAGATCCAAATCTTGCCTTTCTGGTGTTTTGGGATATCCAGGACTTGCTGTGGTGGGAGTACTAGGTTCTGATGAAGCCAAGTAGTCTTGGTTTCTGTTAGTAGGATTCTTGCATTTGCCTTTAGCCATCTGTTGGTCTCTGGTATTAGATGTTCTTGCTGTCTCTAACTAGAGCTTGTTCCTCCGTTGGGTCTGTAAGCCTGTGTCAGTACTTCTGGGAGATCAGCTCTCCTCTGATAAAACACTTGTGCAGATGACTGTGGATCAGTCATTCCTCCTGAGTCCTGGGGTCAGAGAACACCCTGGAGACAGGCTCTCCACTTGCGGGAAAGGTGCAGAGAGGGCTGTGGATCTTCTGTACCCTCCTAGGTGTAGATGGAGGTAGAAAGGATCCTGTCCCATCTGCCCTGCCACTTGTGAGGCCTGTGCCTCCAGGCTGGTCCCTCCTTCAGGATATTTTCTAATTCCATCCATTTGCCTAAGAATTTCATGAAGTCATTGTTTTTAATAGCTAAGTAGTACTCCATTGTGTTAATGTACCACATTTTCTGTATCCATTCCTCTGTTGAAGGACTTCTGGGTTCTTTCAAGCTTCTGGCTATTATAAATAAGGCTTCTATGAACATAGTGGAGCATGTGTCCTTGTTGTATGTTGGACCATCTTTTGGGTATATGCCTAGGAGTGGTATAGCTGGGTTCTCAGATAGTACTATGTCCAATTTTCTGAGGAACTGTAAGACTGATTTCCACAGTACTATTGCAATCCCACCAACAATGGAGAAATGTTCCTCTTTCTCTACTTCTACACCAGCATCTGCTATTACCTGGGTTTTTGATCTTAGCCATTCTAACTGGTGTGAGGTGGAATCTCAAGGTTGTTTTGATATGCGTTTAATAGTGGCACTCCTATCTTGAGAGTAACCAGCAGCTGCATAGATGGACTTAAGCCCTGTACCATTAGAGGTAATTCACACCTGCTACTATAAACTTAGCCAATTACCCATGGCTGTGCTGGCCATGGAACCTAAAGAAGAACATTCTAGCACCATTTTCCAAACCAACATAATTTCTAACTCTACTTGAAATATTTACCCTTATTTCTAGAGATACGTGTAGTTCTAACCCCTCATCATAGAGGTTCTTTTTGCCACAGGTAGATCCTATTATCAAGATCTACAACTGGTCAAAACACAGATAATAGGCAACTGTGAGATACCTAACCCCAACAGAAGCCAACCCAACACAAGCTCTACACTTAAGGCTCTTGGAACATCATGGAAGAAGGGGCAGAAATATTTTAAGAGCCAGAAACTCAGGATATGTGCTGTTTGACAGTGTCTCCTAGACAGGACACAGAAAATGCATCCATGAAATTTCAACAATAGGGTTGCCTGAATAAGAATAGCATAAATACAGTACTTGACATATTGATGTGAACAGGGGAAATTCCACATTGTCCCACCCCAGTGAATAGCCACATATGGCCAATGGTTGCTAATAGAGGGAGAATCAGTTTTTTCTAGGGACAAACTCCCACATTGCCTGTCCAATCCCAAGTGAACAGCACTGGATACCTGTAACATTAGCAAGTTAAGTGGGTTTAGTAGACTATGTATACATGAGCATATACTTACACACATACATGTGTATATACATGAAGCAGTAATAATTAAAGATATAACTTTGGAGGTGGTATATAGGAGGAGTTGAAAGGGGAAAAGCAGAGGCAGAAGTAATGTAGATGCAGTGCTTATTATGTAATTCTCAAAAATAGCTTTAAATTAAAAACAATAAAAAGGAAGTGCATTTCTTTGATTGGGCTTGGATTACAAAGAACATCCTTAAAATAATTCAATTATCTGCTTTTATAGTCAAGCATACAAAAGTTAACACTTAAATGCCTCTAGATTTTTCACGTGATTTTTATCTTCCAACCAAATTTTAAGTAAGTTAAATATAAGAATCATGACTTATGCATACTTTTCAGAGTGGCAAACACCATGTTGGACAGATATCTTTAGTATATAACCATTTTGATTAATTTCTAGCATATATCTTTACTACATGCATAATTTCTAATACATTTATTAAGTATTCTAGTTAGTCAGGCTTTCATAATGGATATTTTTCTGTACATTAAATGTCTTAAAATTGTTCCTCAACTTTACACTGGGCCTCTTAAGTTTTTAATCACTTAGCTTTAATGACTAACTCAGGTTGCTCATAAGAGTAATAGCCTATTCATTTATTTAATTTGTCTCAATAATTGGTGTAGTTCATTGAATCCAATAGTTCAAATGCTGTGCTTGATGTGGCAAGCAAGTGAACTGCAGTGAGTATGACAGTCATTCGGGAGCCAGTTAGTGTCCTGCAGTGCTGCAGGATACATGGCTTTGTGGGAAGCCTGCTGGTGTCCAGGAGGATCTAGACATTGTAAGGAAGGCCCCATCCTCTATGTGCAGTTGTGTGCAGTTCAATCAGAGTTGTTTATCTCTTTCACTCACTGAGGTTGCTTATTGGGTGTTGACTGAATAGCAGCTTATTAAATACTTATGATTCTTAAAAAGATTTTATTCATATATGGCAATTATGTATATTACTGGTTTATTATGTATATATGGTTTTATATATGTACTTAACATATTCTGATCATATTAAACAGTAGCTCATTAGGTAAAAAAGAATCTATTTTCAATAAAAAGGGAAAAATAAAAACTCTATATGCATATCCTTTAAATGTAACACTGAAACCATGTAAGCGTGTTAATATTTGTAAGTGGCTGAATAAATTCTTAAGGTATGAAAGAAAAAAATCTTGAAAATTACTTCCAAACTGCATAGATATGGCACATCTCCAATAATTTATTTATTAATTTGTCATTTTTATATACAAGTAATAAATTGTAACTCTGGTTATTGTTCCTTATCATAGAGTTTTAATTTCCCCTGTTCTCAGGAAAACAAAATGAATAAAAATAATAAAATTTGATTATGGCAAAATAAAGTATGGTTAATATCTCTAATTTGACTAAGACATAAGAAAATGCTAACCTATGAAACTGAAGTTGGATACTAAGTCTTTTAACACATTCTTTTGGGGCCTAAGACAGAGCTTGTGAGATCCAGAAGGCGTTAACTACAGAAGGCAACAGGGATTTACTGGAGGCAGTAATCAGCCATAACACAGTCCATGCTGAGAACCAGGAAGACCAAGATCTGTAGTAGAGTGCATTTTTTTCTGCCTTCATGAAGCTGGAGAAGAGCTTGGTGATGGGCTGCTTTGCTTTCATCTTCAGGTGGTTCACCTTTGATGGAGCCATGATGACTAGCATCTTGCTGCTCAGCCAACACACAGGACCATCTGTCTCTGTGGCCATCTTCCTTACTGTATCAGAGAAACATTACAGCACATACACAAGTAGGTCCTAGTAGTAGAAAGACAGACATGAGGAACAATGGGGGCAGTGTACTATGACATAGTGATGCTGTGTGACACAGGCAATACCTTAGGCAAAATGGCTTAACAATAATTTGAACACTTAAAATCTCATTCACAGATCTCCAAGCCATTTTCCAATGTAAGGAAATTTTGTTGAGCTCTGTCTGGCTCCTTAAAAAGATGCGTACAAAGGATGGTCTGTGCCCCAGGAGCAGGTAGGGAATAGACTTCAGACGGAGGCTTCTAGATCTAGAACTCACTAGACTGAATTCATATAAGATGAGAGAACTGGTGTGTCCGAGATTTCAGAATTAGGTAAGGTTAGAGGCAGGAGTAGAACCAACAACTCCTCCCTAATTCCATATACCAAATGTAGCCACTGCTATGACTTAAGATGAGAAACTTTGGTGCTCTTCAGTTCTTTTGGGCTCCTGACTTTTTGTTTTGTCATCAACCACTGCACAAAACTTTCAATTAGTATCTTGATTTGACAATTAAAAGGTTCTATTGTACTTAAAGATTAGAATTTGTGAGAATAAAGTGAAAGTCAGTGTCTAAAGTGCTTCCCCCGCCCCCAGTGTTCCAAAAAATAAGGAATAGGGATGCTTCGCAAATTTGCTTGTCACCTTTGAGCAAGCACCATGCTAACCTTTTCTGTATCATTCCAACTTCAGTATCTGTGCAACTGAAGGAAACACTATACTGTGAGTTCTGAGAGGAAGAAGCAATTGATTATTCAGGAGTGCTGAATTGCTGGATAGTAAGGTCAGTTAAGCTCCAGTGAATCTCTTTAAGCTGAAGAGCAAAATATTAACAGCCAAAAGTCATACATGGGGACAGAAGCACAAATCATTCTGTTAAAAAAGCAAGGCTCTCTTCTCTCCACAGACTAATATCTTGATTCATCCATCCATCTGTAAATTGACTTGGTTCTCAGAATCAATCAGTTAAATCTAAGGTCTGATCTGTGGTAAACAACAGTGCAAAGAAAAATTGTCAAAACATACTTTCTAGGTTTCTGCATCCTTCAGTTTTCTCCAATAGATAATTTTACTTTCTAACACTCTGTGAACTTTATGTAATTGAATGACAATAGAAATTAAATGGATGTAATATTATAAATATATCCAAGAATTGTGATTATTTGCCTACAAAATACAATAAATCAGTTCTTTAAAAACAGAAAACTGAAAAAAATAACATTTGAACATTAGCATAAGGAAGTAGGTTAAACTTATACCTTGAGGGATTTTATTCAGAATATAAAAAAATTAAAGATAATGAAAGAGAAGAGAAAGTTTATTAATTTTGATAATTTTGGTTTGTGAGAACTTGGCTTAACAAACAGTGCAAATAAAATACAAAAATGGAAAGGAAGTGTAATAGTAACCACTGTAAAGCAGGACAAAATTAACATTAAGAAACTATTTATAGAGGTGACCCATCAAATGACCTAATTGTCAACAATCGACATGGGCATAATATAAAACAGGTTATCAGCATTCAAGAGTTTATTCTGGGGGCTGGAGAGATGGCTCAGTGGTTAAGAGCCCCAACTGCTCTTCCAAAGGTCCTGAGTTCAAATCCCAGCAACCACATGGCTGTTACGGTGGCTCACAACCATCCATAACAAGATCTGACTCCCTCTTCTGGAGTGTCCAAAGACAGCTACAGTGTATTTACGTATAATAAATAAATAAATCTTTTAAAAAAGTTTATTCTAAGGAGATAATTACGAGATTAAGTGGTCAGTAGCTTCCCTGGGAAGAGAGTCAGCACTTCAGCAATATTTTCTGTAGCTCACGGTGACCTGCCATGTGTAGCTGGCAGAAAGAGAAGTGTGATGTTTGCTTTTAATGTTAACTTGTCACAAATTAGAATTACCTGAGTAGGGAGCCTCACCTGCCGAACAAGCGGTCCTGACTTCCTTGACTGATGTGGGAAGGCCCACTGAGAGGTTAGGGAGCCTCTTCTGGAAACAGCCCAGATTAAAAGGACATGGCAGAAAGGGTCGCCAATGAAGGAGCTAGAGAAAGGACCCAAGGAGCTGAAGGGTTTGCAGCCCCTTAGGAGGAACAACAATATGAACTAACTAGTACCCAAAGAGTTCCCAGGGACTAAACCACCAACCAAAGAGTACACATGGCTCCAGTAGCATGTGTATAGCAGAGGATGGTCTAGTTGGTCATCAATGGGAGGAGAGTCCCTTGGCCCTGTGAAGGCTCAATGCCCTAGTGTAGGGGAATACCAGGCCCAGGAAGTGGGAGAGGGTGGGTTGGTGAGCATGGGGAGTTGGGAGGGAACAGGGTTCCCCCCCCCACTGGGGAAACCCAGAAAGGATATATCATTTGAAATGTAAATAAAGAAAATATCTTTAAAAAATTATGAATATTTAATATTAAAAAAAGTACTCACTCTTTGCTTGCTTGGTTTTCCCTCTTGCCTGTTCAGCCTCTACCTTTGCTGACAAGTTCCCTTGACAGACTCTAACCTGTGAAAAATAATAAACCTTTCCTCCCTGAGTTACTTCTGCTCTGGTGTTTATCACAGCACCAGAGAAGTAAACTAGGAAAAGAAAAGAAGTCAGGAGTAAGAGGCCACTCATCCAAGACCATTAGTCCAATTCGGATGATCCTTTTATTGTTGGAAGTTTATATTACTGTCCACTCTGAGAAGATGGGAGGCATTTTACAACTCTGAAATGTACAGGTAGTTGATAATCTGAGATCATGCTTGTTCTGTAGGCACATTTCTGAATAAGAGACTCAGTGGACCGACTTTTTTCCCCTTAAGAAACTTGGTTATTTTTGCTTCCATTTTTTTGGCCTACATTTTATAGTCATGTTAAGATCCTTTATCTAGAAAATGTTTGTTCTTCTGGATTCTTCTTTGAATAATGATAACATCTTTCTATTACCTCATTAATGAGGTAAAGATAAGATTTTTTTTCTTTTTCAGTGTTTCAGTTTTTCAGTGTCCAAGGCTTTGTATATGCTGGGCAAGTGCAGTATTTCTGACCTACATTCTTAGTTCCAAAGAAAATCTTTACTATGAAGTCACCTTTTTATCTGTATCAGGGTCACAAGTAGACTGATTTCTTTTGAAGTGTGTCCTTTAACATCACTTAGGAAACAAAATTCACTCTATACCCAATTAGTTGGAATGAGTGACCAGAAGATCTATTTCAATGGCATGCTAAATCTTCCCACACTAATTAAACATATTCTTTGCTTAGTGAGCATGTTAAAGAAGTTTCTTCTTTAATTAGTTTCTTGCTAATCAATCATTTTCCGTCTGACTGTCTTCTCTGTGGGGAGAAGGGAAGCAGAGGCTTTGCCTGAGTTTGTACTGAGGATTTGGTTTGCTATGTTGCTGCTTTTCTATTCTTAAATGGCTGGTCACATTATGCGAAGTACAGAACTGTCTGTTTACTCTCCCTGTGAGATCACATTTTATGTAGAATTATGAAAGTTCTCTTCCTTCTTGGATAATGGGACAAATTTATGGCATGGCTTCAGTCAAGCAAGCAAATCAATCATCAGGCAATCTCTAAGTTCTGTGAAAGGTGCTACAGTGTGTTAAGACAATGCATCCTTGCCTCAATGACTTTGCAGTCCAAGTGCCAAGAGGAATTAGAAGGGAAAGCCAATACAAATCACTAAAAACTAAGTTGGTGGATATTAAGAATGCAGTAGAAGTTCAGAGCGAGGAATAATCAGCATGGGTTGGTATAGCCAGAAAGGGTTTTCCTGAAAGAGGTGGTCTGGGTGTATTTGCACTCTGAGATTTGTATGTTGAAACTTAATCCCTAATGTGATGGTGTTAAGAAGTGAGCTTTAGAAGACTGTTAGGCCATGAAGGCCCCAAGCAATCATGGGGTGTATGAGTATTCTTGTAAAAGAGGCTCCCATAGACATTCTTGGTGTTCCATGAAAGGACATAGAGAGAAGATGCTGCACATAAACTAGGAAGTGGACCTCACCAGGCATTAAACCAGACACTGCTTTAAATTTGGACTTTGCAGCCTTCAAAGGTGTGAGAAATAAAGACCCACCTAACTCCACTTCAACCTCATCTCAGTTTTCTTCCTAATATCAAATGGTTCATAGTATGTATCAGTTAATTCTTTCATTGCTGTGATAGAACACAATCAAAAGCAACTCATGGATGAAAGTGTTTATTTTGGTTTACAGTTCTAGAGAGATGAGAGTTTGTAAAGGTGTGGGAACAAGGCACAGTGACAGAAGCAGGAAGCTAAGATCTCACCTTCTCAACCACAAACACAAAGCAGAGGTCTAACTTGAATTGGACCTGGGTTTTGAACTTCCAATCCCTCCACCCCTGACATACATCTTCTATTAAGGCTGCATCTACCCATAACTTCTCAAAACAACACCATGAACAAGGGAGCAAATGTTTAGACATCCAAGACTATAGGGAACACTTCTCATTCAAACCACTACATGCTAATTTTTTTTTTTTATAGTTGCCCAAACAGACTAAGGCAAAGAAGAGGAATAATTAGATGTCTGTGTCAGAGCTGGTGACCTGTAATAATAGGGACTTTTAGCCTGGGACATACTTGTACTTCAGGAAACCTCCAGAATTGTCTCCAAAAATGCACACATATTTATACTTTGCATTGTTTCTCATGTGAGAGTCCATAATTTTTGTCAGCTGCTTAAAGGTGTGTGTGACTATCCAAAAGTAAAGTAGTGGCACTTAAATCTTTATACTCAGGATCAGGAACTGAACTCAAATCTTTACAATAGCAGTGGGAGTTCTTAACCACTCAGCATCTCTCTAGTTGCAAGTCCTAAAGTCCTACCTGCAGATTTTTATTTAAAAAATGGTGTGGAAAATGGAATCCATTACTTAGAATTCCCACTCAGCTACCTTCCCTTTATTTAGTTTGTGAGTGTAACAGTACACAATTTGGGTACATTATATATAATATTTATGATAGATGTGTACTAGATATCACTGGAAGGATACATCACATTTTCAAGATGAAAGACTAGCAAATACTCATTTTTTCACATTAGGATTTGGGAAATACTCTTTATTAATTATCAGAAAAGCATCATTGGAAACAGGAGGGGTGGGAGTGATGTAAATGCCATATGACATATGTATGAAGTTCCTAACAAATATTAAAGCCCAAAGCAGAAACCCACCATGGAATGAAATTCTCTATATCACACATATATGACTTTTCTAGCATCATAACTTAGGCCAATTAAAGAAGCAGAAATTCTTTGTCTTATAGCTCTGGCACTAGCTAGAATTTTGAGACAGTGTTATCAAGAGTGATTCTTGCTAAAGGCTATAAAGAGGATGTGTTCTGTGCTTTGCTATTGGTTTCTGGTAGTTTTCTGTCAACCCCCAATGTTTCTTGTCTTATAAACACATCACATATTTGCATAGTATTTTGCTTATGTGCACGTCTGTGCCAAAGTTTCCTTATTTCACAAAGATACCAGTTTTATTAGATTAAAGACCTTCATCAATTTGACTTCATCAAGGTTAATTACATTACTGGTGACCTTACTTATAAAGAAGTCCTTATTTTGAAGTAGGGTTTAGACTTCAATAGATGAATTTCTGCAGTTTACAAATCTGCAATTCCACTTGATATGAGTTAGTTAAATCTTACTCACACAATGACTGGAAGATGTCTTATGTTTTGTTTTGCACTGTTTTAATTTTTTTTTGAGACAATATCTGGCTATAAAACCTAAATTGGATTAGAACTCACTAAGTTACTGAGGATGGCTTTGAACTAGCCACTCCTGAGTGCTGGGATTATAGGCATGTACACATTCATTTCAGATGGAAAACTTTTAAACAAAAATTTCATGACATGAAACAATAAGACCACATCAGCAATCTACTGAGCTCAGGACTCAGCGAAAGCCTCATGAAAGGCAAATGGTTTCTGATGACTGCTATGTGCACATGCCTTATATAATGTTACCACAATTATGCTTCTTTGGCATCTATAATGAGAGTCCATTTCTCTAAAGCTGTTGGCACAGCGGTAAAAGGTGGTGGATTGTTCCAGCAACTCAGCACTTTCTGTGCTGTATAAAGTGTTCCCATGAGAATAACTTGTCAGAATTGTATAGGTAGCTGTGAACAAGCCAGGCTGACAATGTGTCTTAATCCGTGTTGTTCTTATATACTGTAGTGCCTGAAGCTGGGTACTTTATAAGGAAAGAGGCTTATTTGGCTCATCTTTCTGGTGGCTAGAAGGTCCAAAGAACCCTTTTAGCCTGTGAAGTCATCTTTACTCCACAGTAGTCCTCATGTCAAAACATGAAGGAGTAGAAAAACAACTCTCTGTATACAGGAAGGACCATGGTATGGGGTAACCTTGGTTCATGAAACTGTTCTCAGGAGAACTGCTTGAAACCTTCTGAGGGTGGGATCCTCTTGATCTAATGTTGCATAAGTCCCCACCTATTTAAGATCCCAACATGCCCACTCCACTGCATTGGGGACTAAGTATCCAGTGCCTAACTCCAGGAAGGCAGATTAAAATCATATCCAAACCACCACAGGATATTTAAGTCAAGATTCGCTGTAGATTATTGGAGTGGCTTGTAAGATTTGCCTATAGCTTCTTCGTTTTGTTCTCTTCTTCCACTTTTCTCTTTCCTAAGTCAAGTGAAATAGTGCCATATAATCCAATATATTATGTAAATGTCACTTTAAAAATTAAAAAAATTTCTTTGACAATTTCATACATATATGCAGTGTATCTTGATCATATCTACCTTCAACTTATTCCTCCTACTCCCCCAAGTTCCCCTCAAATATGCCAATCCCACCTTCGTTTCCACCTCTTCTTCTTTGTTACTTTTATAAGTCAGTGAGTCCAACGAGTGTGGCTTACACGAACATGGACAACTTACCAGCATCACCCCCAAAGATAAATGACACCATATTCTTATCAGCCACCAAAAGCAAGAGCTCATCAGTTAGCTATGAGGCCGTATGAGTTACTACTCTTCCACCCAGGCTGGAGTTGACTGCCTGGCCCTTGTGCAGCTCTTATGCAGGCAAACATGGCTGCTGCAAGACCTTGAATGCCATGGCCACATTAGATCTCCAAGATGCCATTTCACAGCCCTCCTCCCTGGGATCCATGATTTCAGGGACACAGTGTATACCTAGCTGAAATTCTCACAAGTAAACAGCGGCAGCAACTCCCATGGAGAAGTGCACCCTGGGTATAGTGTCTCACTAGTCTTTTCAAGTGTACATCAAGAAGGTACTTTTGCCCTGAGATAGAAAGTAGCACACTGTAGTGTGAGTTCCCTCAGTTAATTAAATCCCTTTCCAGAGCAGAGCTCCTTTTACTTGAGTTGTTCACCAATACTTCATAGGGAAATGGATTTATTAAATTTCTTGCACTTTTTACTATAAAGCAAGAAACTTACCTATTACTACAGACCACATACTATATAATGTAACATATATTTAAAGCCAGTATGGAAGTAATATGAGGGTAGTTTGGGGTTATAGTTTCCTATAATTCTCTCACCTAATTTGGGCATAGGAGCAATTAGGTTGAAATAGGACTGAGGCACCTTACTCTGTTTATGTTTGCCTGGAAACTCAAAAGGCTTAGTTTTTTTCTTAGGGAGAAATATTTGAGGATGGCTGTTACCCACTGCATAGAAAGCTGCTACATTTTCCATGTGATTCACCCCTTTTACTTATGGAACACTATCTTATGCCTGATCTCTGCCCACAATTCCTCCCATTTCCCATCCCCATCCCATATGCTGCAGTCTTAGAGACCCCAGATAATATACCTGGGCAGCCATATTAAAGGTATACAGCAAGAACAAGTAAGTTGTGAGTTTCTTTGCTAAGTATTTCTGTTATAAATGAAACCAATTGATCTTAAGTATGATTCTTGAACTTTAAAATTGAATCACATGGAGTGACATTTATAATTTGATTTCTTACTACATAAGTTTCTTACTATAAAACTGACGTAGGCTATAAGAACTTCGCTTCTCTAGTTAGGCACACATAGGTTTGAATGTCTTTGGTATGATACATGTGGAGCTGATGACATGTAGGATGGTAAAACCATGCCAGGAAGTTTGGAAGGTAGAGCAGGTTGAGACCTGGTGACTCAGTGGACACATACCTGAGACTTAGTCAACTCCCAGCTGCCAGACTCCTGGCCTGGGACATGTGCCATGCTCCTCAGATAAAAGAAACATGTCCTATGGTCATGCAGGCCCAAAACAGAATTCTCCATGCGAATGAGATACCTAGAAGCCCTGAGGCTTCAGCCAATAAGCTTCTCTTCTCAGACATTGCTCCCTGCAAAAGGTATTTAATCTCAGGTCCACCCTGAGAAGAAGGTATGCATCAATTTTCCACCAGGAATGATCAATAACAATTTCTTTCATCAAGATCCACCATGGGGAGTCATGGGGAAGGCACTAACCTACATAGCCACAGCTCAGTTCCGCCAAAGGAGGCCTATGTTTCCAGCCTGTCTCTGACAAGCTAAGGACAATTACTGCTCAGACAAGCTTGTGATCCCCTTTTTCCAGGCCCCGGGCTAGATGTTGTCCCCAGCCCTCGGCCCCAAGACTCCATTCTTGGCTCTTCCATAACTCCCAGCAGGCCCTGGAATGTCCAGGAGTCAGAGGACCCATGACCCCAGCCTTGTTGCAGATCTTGGGGTCCCCAAACAGCTCCAGCTTTCCCACATCTCAGACTGCACTTTCCCACCCCCAGGTCGGTTTTTGGTGCTTTCCTATAGCCCAGCACCAGCTGGCATGGGATAAGCTCAGTCAAGCTCCCCACATTCTGCCTCCCCTCTTACGTGGACTCACAATGATCATATTGACTCTTTCAAGATGGTTAATAGTATATTCATCATGAAATGAGTAGAGTAGTAATAGCATTAAGAATAATATTAAGAATAAATGAGTAGAAAGGTACATGTGGAAGGCTTAGTTCAACACCCAAATCATTGACAGTAATTAATCAATGCCAGTTATGATGAGTCTAGTGAGAAGACCTGAATATCTTCCCTGAATAGGTGTTATAATGAATAACTTAGATAAGTTCTTTGTGCCAATGTTAAATTATCTGAGAAATGTTACCTCACCCTTCCCCTCAGTCATCGGACTTCTGGCAGTCTCTGCTTGGTGGCTAACACTTGGGAAGCTGGGACAGACGCAGACTGTCAGTTCGTCTTTGAAAAAGCCGCCTGAGCACGCCCACCGCCTAAGTACGCCCACCGTCTGAAGATCTTCCGAACTTGGGGACCTTGGCACCTGAACCTTTTTTGTAGTATGCAAATATCATGTAATCTAGAGATTTGGTTTCGGTTTGGTTTCTCCTGTGACTATAAAAACCCTGGTTTATTCTAAGTAAAGCCAAGTCTTGATTGGGCTATTTCAACTTGGCTTCGTGATTTCTTTTTGCATTTTGAACCCTCTATTTCAGGTCCTTTGTTCCCTCCTGGCTGAGAGAACCCAGTTCGTGAAACTGTGGGCAGTTTCAGAGAAATATATTTTCTACTTGCTTCAAAAAAAAATCTCTTAAGATTTATTTTCTGTGTATGGATGTTTTGCCTTCATATATGTATGTTCACTATGTTCAAACAGTACCTGGGGATGTCAGAAGAGGATTTGGGATTTTCTAGAACTAGCTTTACAGGTTGTTAGATGTGATGTGGATGCTGGCAACCAACCCCGGGTTTCTGCAAAAGCAACAAGTGCTCTGAACCACTGATAGATCTCTCTGTCCTTTTTCAACATCTCTTCAAACAGCTCTGTATGTTATTATTCACTGGTTACAAAAGCAGTTCAGAGAAATGGAGTTCCTTGCTTTAGGTCACAGGCTGACTCAATGGTAAATAGGGATTTGAACATAAGCTTTCCCAATAAGATCATGATTCTTTCTTCCAAATATCACAGTACTTCTTCAATGGTGTAGTTAAATGTATGGCTTATTTAGTTCTATCACTAAAGTGTTCTAGTCTAATAAAGTTAAACATCCAGCCTGAAAATACAGATCTATAGTCAGAATAACAACAGTAGGAGAGGAGCCTGGGAATAGAGAGATTGCTAACTGCAATGTTGTAGGCTGTTAGAAACTGGTTAGATAGCTAATATGTTTGGAGTTATTTAAAATTTATATTGAGAAAAATGTATTTTCACTATTGCTGTAAATGAGCATTTACATAATACTGTTAAATTGATTGTTGTTTTATATCAAACAACTTTTATAATACTTATATTTATTGTTATAGTATTTTATAAATTTTAAGGAATACGACAAAAAAGATATTGTAGGTAATGAAGGGGGGTCTATGGGAGGAGCGGTGGTACAAAAGGGGAACAAGAATGTGATTCAATTCTATTTAATTAAAATATGTTTTTAAATGTTAACAAATTCAGATAAATTGAAATCATGTAACTTTTCTCATCATAATGCAATAAAAGCTTAAAAAGAAAAAAAAAAGAAACTGGTTAGATCATGTAGAACCTACGATGGTCTCAGTTGCCATTATAGATGTGATTAAATTCCATGTTCCAACTGCCTTTGGGAGTCTGTCCCACATACCACCACCATCACACTACAGGTGAGATATGCAAAGAAGTTCTGGGCCACAACCGGGGCTGAGCCAGCACTCCAGACCCCCTCCCACACTTAGAGACAGCTTGACTCTCAGGCTCATAGGCTCACAGGAGGGACAGGATCCAGTCAGAGACAGCAAGACCAGTTAACACCTGAGATAACCAGATAGAGAGAGGCAAATGCAAGAACATGAGCAACAGAAACCAATGCCACTTGGCACCATCATAACCCAGTTCTCCCACCACAGCAAGCCTTGGAGACCCTAGCACACCTGAAAATCAAGATTCCAACCTAAAATCCCATCTCATGTAAAAAGATAGAGGACCTTAAAGAGGACAAAAGTAACTACCTTAAGGAAATAAAGGAAAACACAGGTAAACAGGTAGAAGTTCTTAAGAGGAAACAGATAGATCCCTTAAAGAAATATAGGAAAGGGGTTGGCGAGATGGCTCAGCTGGTAAGAGCACTGACTGCTCTACAGAAGGTCCTGAGTTCAAATCCCAGCAACCACATGGTGGCTCACAACCACCCACAATGAGATCTGATGCCCTCTTCTGGTGTGTCTGAAGATAGCTACAGTGTACTTAATAATAAATAAATCTTTAAAAAAAAAGAAATATAGGAAAATACAATCAAACAGGTGAAGGAATTGAACAAAAACATCCATGATCTAAAAATGACAATCGAAAAAATAAAGAAATCACAAAGGGAGGCAACTTTGGAGATTGAAAACCTAGGAAAGAGATCAAGAGTTACAGATGCAAGTATCATCAACAGAATACAAGAGATAGAAGAGAGAATCTCAGGCATAGAAGATACCATAGAAGATATTGACACAACAGTCAAAGAAAATACAAAGTGCAAAAAGCTCCTAACCCAAAACATCTAAGAAATCCAGCACACAATGAAAAAGTAAACCTAAGAATAATAGGAAAAGAAGAGAGAGAAGATTCCCAATGCAAAGTGCCAGGAAATATCTTCAACAAAATTATAGAAGAAAACTTCCCTAACCTAAAGAAAGAAGTGGTCATAAACGTACAAGAAGACCTACAGAACACCAAATAGATTTGATTAGCAAAGATTCCTCCTGTCACATAATAATCAAACCACTAAGTAAACAGAACAAAGAAAGAATATTAAAAGTGGTAAGGGAAAAAGATCAAGTAACATATAAAGGTAGACCTATCAGAATTATACTACACTTCTCAACAGAGACTCTAAAAGCCACAAGATGTCATGCATATCCTAAGAGAACACAAATGCCAGCAAAGGCTACTATATCCAGCAAAATCCCCAATCACCATAGATGGAGAAACAGAGATAATCCATGACAAAACCATCTTTAAGCAATATCTTTCCACTAATACAGCTCTACATAGAATAATAGAAGGAAAATTCCAACATAAAGAGGGAAACTACACACAAGAAAATCCAAGAAATTAATCATCTCACAAAAAACCCAAAAGAGGAGTACACACAAACATAATACCACTACTAACAACAAAAATAACAAGAATCAGCAATGTCTTTAATATCTCTGAACATCAATGGACTCAATTCTCCAATAAAAAGACATAGGGTAACAGACTAGATAAGTAAACAGGACCCAGCATTTTGTTGCATGCAGGAAACACACATCCTTGATAAAGATAGACACTACCTCATACTAAAAGACTGGAAAAAAATTTCCAAGCAAATGATCCCAAGAAACAAGCTAGAGTAGCCATTCTAATATTGAATAAAATAGGCTTTCAACCAAAAGTTATCAAAAGATATAGGTAAAGACACTTTATACTCATCAAAAGAAAAAAATCTACCAAGATGAACTCTCAATTCTGAACATCTACCCCCAAATGCAAGGGTACCCATATTCATAAAAGAAACATTACTAAAGCTCAAAACACACATTGATTCTCACAAAATAAAAGTGGGAGACTTCAACACCCCACTCTTACCAATGGACAGATCATGGAAACAGAAACTAAACAGAGATACAATGAAACTAATATAAGTTATGAACCAAATGGATTTAACAGATATCTACAGAACATTTCATCCTAAAACAAAAGAATACGTTCCTCTCAGCACCTCATAGTGCCTTCTCTAAAATTGACCATATAATCAGACACAAAACAGGCCTCAACAGATACAAGAAGATTGAGATAATCCCATGCATTCTATCAGATCATCACAGACTAAGACTAATCTTCAATAACAACAAAAACAACAGAGAGCCCACATAATTGTTAACATTGAATAACTCTCTACTCAATGATAGCTTGGTTAGGGAGAAAATAAAGAAAGAAATTAAAGACTTTCTAGAATTTAATGAAAATGAAGGCATAGGATACCCAAACTTATGGGACATAATGAAAGCAGTGCTAAGAGGAAAAGTCATAGCCCTGAGTACCCTCATAAAGAAACTGGAGAGAGCCCACACTAGCAACTTAATATCACTCTAAAAGCTCTAGAACAAACAAACAAACAAACAAACAAACAAAAGGCAAACACACCCAAGAGGAGTAGAAGCAAAGAGAACTAATTACAAAAAGTCAACAAGACTAAGAGCTGGTTCTTTGAGAAAACCAACAAGATAGATAAACACATAGCCAAACTAACTAAAGGGCACAGAGAGAGTATCCAAATTAACAAAATCAGAAATGAATAGGGTGACATAACAACAGAAACTGAGGGCATTAAAAAAATCATCAGGTCCTACTACAAAAGCCTATACTCATCAAAGTTGGAAAAATTTAGATGAGATAGATGACTTTCTAGACAGATACCAGGTATCAAAGTTAAATCAAGATCAGTTAAACTATCTAAACAGTCTCATAAACCCTAAGGAAATAGAAGCAGTCATTAAAAGTCTCCCAACAAAAACAAAACAAAACAACACACAAAAAAGCCCAGGGTCAGATGGTTTTGGAGCAGTTTTATCAGACCTTCAAAGAACACCTAATATCAATTATTCTCAAACTACTCCACAAAACTGAAACAGAATGAACAGTACCTGTTTCATTCTATGAAACCACACTTACACTGATACCTAACCCACACAGACCCAACAATGAAAGAGAACTTCAGACCAATTTTGCTTATGAATATCAATGCAAAAATACTCAATAAAATTCTTGGAAACCAAAATCAAGAACACATCAAAATGATCATTCACCACAGTCAAGTAGGCTTCATCCCAGGGATGCAGGGATGGTTCAATATACAGAAATTCATAAATGTAATCCATTATACAAACAAACTCAAAGAAAAAAATCACGTTTATCTCATTAGACACTGAAAAACTTTTGACAAAATACAGCACCCCTTCATGTTAAAAATCTTGGAAAGATCAGGAATTCAAGGCACATACCTAGCCATAATAAAAGCAATATACAGCAAAGCAACAGCCAGCATCAAATTAAATGGAGAGAAATGTGAAGCAATCCTACTAAAATCAAGGACAAGACAAGGCTGCCTGTGGGGCAGTGGTCTGTTCAGGCAACCTAGACCCAGTCAAGTAACAGGTCTGGAACTCTGGAGACCCAGTGGGCAATAATTTCTGCCTGCATGGGATGGTAATAGTTCGGCCACACCTTCTGGATCCTGTCTCATATTTCAGTCACAATCTCT
>NW_022196897.1:40633172-40633937 GCF_008632895.1 Mastomys coucha
CCCCCCCCCCCCCGGAGATGTGTGTTCTGTCATGGAGACAATGCCCCAAGCTCCCAGTATTCTAGCTGGACACTACCTCCAGTCACCTGACCACAGCCAGATAGCCCCGCCTCACAGCCAGATAGCCCCGCCTCACAATATAAGGGGCAGTTTGCCTCCTCCCCTTTCTTGCTTCCTTTCTTGCTCTCCTGCTTTCTTGCTTTTCCGTTCTCTTCACTTCTCCTCTCCCTCCTCTCCTTTCTCTCTCTACGTGGTCATGGCCAGCCTTTTTTCTCCCTTTTCCATAATAAAATATCTTACAATTATGCATTGCCTCCTTTTAACTAAAGCATTGTGCAGCCCCAGCATCTGCAGCAGCAAGACCTGGACCAGCGACTCTCCTGCCCCATGCTAGCATAGAACAGCCGTCATGCTACTGCCCTTTCCCCCACCCTCTTCTCCCCTCGTTCTCAGCCCCTCCACGACATCCAGTGTTGCCTGAGAAGTCCAAGAAGCTGGGACTTATGTCCCTGGCTTTTTGGGAGGCCAAGGAACCCCCTGCAGCTGTCTGCTGTCT
The DNA here is from genome assembly GCF_008632895.1 of Mastomys coucha. NCBI lineage: Eukaryota > Metazoa > Chordata > Mammalia > Rodentia > Muridae > Mastomys > Mastomys coucha. The sequence goes on from NW_022196897.1 coordinate 40,633,729, forward strand.
CTGCCCCTCCCCCTACTGGGACCCAGATGCGCACCCCCCCCCCCCCCAGAGGGGAGGAGTGTATAGACAGACACCTATACCTGTGCTGTCCAGAGCTCTGGAAACTCTGGCTGGGTATAGGTCATCCTACCCTCCCCACTTTTATCCCCCAGCCACCCTGTGCCCAGTGCCCAGAGTGGCTGTGCCCCGCTGATATATATATATATATA
>NW_022196897.1:40633947-40686544 GCF_008632895.1 Mastomys coucha
GGAGCTGTCTGCTCCTGACAGCTGCCCACTCTCTCCCTATTTATTTAATATAGTACTCAAGGTACTAGCTAGAGCAATTAGAGAACAAAAGGAGGTCAAAGGATACAAATTGGAAAGGAAGAAGTCAAAATATCACTATTTGCAGATGATATGATAGTATATGTAAGTGACCCCAAACATTCTACCTGAGAATAAACAACTTCAGCAAAGTGGCTAGATATAAAATTAACTCAAATCAGTAGCCTTTTTCTGTACTAAGGATAAATGGGCTGAGAAAGAATTTAAGGAAACAACACCCTTCATGATAGTCACAAATAATATAAAATATCTTGGCATAACTCTAACCAAGCAAGTGAAATATCTGTATGACAAGAACTTCAAGTCTCTGAAGAAAGAAACTGAAGAAGACCTCAGAAGATAGGAAGATCTCCCGTGCTCATGGATCGCTAGGTTTAACATAGTAAAAATGGCCATCTTATCAAAAGCAATCTACAGATTCAATGCAATCCCCATCAAAATTCCAACTTGATTCTTCACAGAGATAGAAAAAAAACAATTCTTACCTTCATCTGGAATAACAAACATCCCAGGATAGTGAAAAACTATTCTCAACAATAAAAGAACCTCTGGGGGAATCATCATCCCTGACCTCAAGCTGTATTACAGAGCAATAGTGATAAAAACTACATGGCATTGGTACAGTGACAGACAGGTAGATCAATGAAATAGAATTGAAGACTTAGAAATAAACCCACACACCTTATCTTTGACAAAGAAGCCAAAACCATCCAGTGGTCTAACTGGCGGTCTGCAAGTAGAAGGATGCAAATTGATCCATTCTTATCTCCTTGTACAAAGCTCAAGTTAAAGTGGATCAAGGACCTCCACATAAAACCAAATGAATCTAATAGAAGAGAAAGTGGGAAAGAGCCTTGAATATATTGGCACAGGGGGAAATTTACTGAACAGAACCATGACTCAGGCTCTAAGTTCAACAATTGTCAAATGGGACATCATGAAGCTAAAAAGCTTCTGTAAGGCAAAGGACACTGTCAAGAGGACAAAACAGCAACCTACAGATAGGGAAAAGATCTTTACCAACCCTACATCTGATAAAGGGCTTATATCCAAAATATACAAAGAGCTCAAAAGTTAGACTCCAGAAAACTAAATAACTCAATTAAAAAATTGGGAACAGAGCTAAACAAATCATTTTCAACTAAGGAATCTTGAATGGCTGATAAGTACTTAAAGAAATGTTCAACATCCTCAGTCATCAGGAAAATGCAAATCAAAACTACCCTTAATTCCACCTTACACCAATCAGAATGGTTAAGATAAAAAACTCAGGTGACTGCAGATGCTGGTGAGAATGTGGAGAAAGAGAACACTCCTCCATTGCTAGTGGGATTGCAAGCTAGTACAACCACTTTGGAAATTTGCCTGGTGGTTCCTGAAAAAATTGGAAATAGTTCTACCTGAAGACCCAGCTATATCATACCACTCCTGGGTTTATAGCCAAAAGATGCTCCAATGTATAACAAGGACACATGCTCCCCTATGTTCATAGCAGCTTTATGTATAATAGCCAGAAGTTGGAAACAACCCAGATGTCCCTCAATGGAAGATTGGATACAAAACAATGTGGTATATTTACAGAATGGAATACTACTCAGCTATTAAAAATGATGACTTCACAAACTTTGTACGCACATAGATGGAACTAGAAGATACCATCCTGAGTTAGATATCTGAGACCCAAAAGGACATACATGGTAGATACTCACTGATAAGTGACTCTTAGTCCAAAAGCTCATAATATCCATGATACAACTCACAGACCACATGAAGCTTAACAAGAAGGAAGGCCAAAGTCTGGATGCTTCAAATCCACTTAGAAGGGGGAACAAAATAATCATAAGTGGTCGATGGAGGGAGAAACCTAGGTGGGGGGGGGAAGGAAAAAAAAGGGGGCAGGACCAGATATGGGAAGAGACAGGAGAGAAGTCCAGAGAGTCAGAACTAATAGAAATAAGTTGCAGTTGGGGGTTGGCGGGGGTGGGGGTGGGAGTGAGGAGGGGGAGACTTGGAGAACCACTAGGAAGTCCCAAGCACCAGGGAAGGGAGAGGTTCCCAGAACCCAATCTGGATAACATTAACCAAAATACCCAACAGCAGGGAGATAGAATCTGAAGAGATCACCTCCAGGAGATAGTCATGGCCTCCAGTGGAAGAATGGGAACACCCACCCATCTAAAAATTTTTAATTCAGAATTGTCCCTGTCTTAAGGAAATGCGGGCACAAAAATGGAGCAGATGTTGAAGGAAAGGTCATCCAGAGACTGCTCCACCCAGCGATCCATGCCATCAACAGACACTAACCCCAACACTATTGCTAATGCCCAGATGTGCTTGCACATAGGAGCCTGGTATGGCTACCCTCCAAGAGGCCCTGCCAGCACCTGACTAAGACAGATGCAGATACTCACAGCCAATCATTGGACTGAGCCTGGGGATCCCAATGAAAAAGTTAGGGGAAGGACTGAAGGAGCTGAAGGGGATTGCAACCCCATAGGAAGAACAACAGTATCAATTAACTGGACCCCCCTCATAGCTCCCGGGGACTAAACCACCAACCAGAGTATACATGGGCCAGTCCATGGGTCCCACTACATATGTAGCAGCAGACTGCCTCATCTGGCATTAATGGGAGGGGAGGTACATGGTCCTGTGGAGGCTTGATGTCCCACCTTAGGGGGATGGTAGAGGGGTGTGGCAGGAGTGCAGGTATGGGGGCGTACCCTCTTAGGGGCAAAGGCAAGGGGGATGGGATTTGTGGTTCCTGGAGGGGAGACTGAGAAGGGGGATAACATTTGAAATGTAAACAAATAGCCTGGCAGTGGTGGCAGCAGTGGTGGCATATGCCTTTAATCCCAGCATCTGGGAGGCAGAGACAGGAGGATTTCTGAGTTTGAGATCAGCCTGGTCTACAGAGTGAGTTCCAGGACAGCCAGAACTATACAGAGAAACCCTACCTTGAAAAAACAAAAACAAACAAACAAAAAAGAAATGTAAACAAATAAAGTTAGTAGTATGATAGTAATAATAATAATAATAATAATAATAATAAATAAAAGATATGCAAAGAATAAGTGCCAAAGCCTGCATTTTCTCCACCATATTATTGATTAGAAAATCTACTAACTTGATACTAACCCCAAACGGTCAGAGGAGGAGAGGATTTGAATTTGGATTTGAACAATATTTTGGAGAGATATTATTCATTTGTCTAAAAGATTATTCTCCAGGGGCAGGTACCAGGAAACTAGGCATAAAGTGCAGATTATCAAGTTTGAATGTCTGCTTGCAATGTGGAGGCTAAAGGCAGTTACAAGCCAAACTGGAAACTAAATGTAGGATCCTTTTGCATCCATTTTTTCCCCCAGAGTTCTTAGAAAGTGTGAACAGGAGCTGTAAGGATCCAGATGAAAGCTAGTCTGCCTAGACGGCCAGCAGTACGGGAGCATCTCCTGACAGTCATGCTTCAAGGGTCTGTGCGCAGAATCAGCAGGAACAAATCTGTCCTGTCAGATGCTCCAAATCAATTCAAGCAAGGCATGAGGGATCCTAAGCATGTGGTTTTAGGGAATCGCTTTCCTTCTTACAGGGCAGCAATCTTTCAGCTCTAAGTCAGCAGCTAGGTCTTGCAGAGACCCATGTGAGGTGGGGGTAGGCTCCATGTATCACTGACTGGCTGTCATTTTACTCTCCACAGAATGGGAGATGGACTGTACAGCCTACAGTTATGACTTAATGTCTTCTGAATCGTATGGATAGAGCATTACTGGAGAATAGACTGTGAACATGAATTATAACCATTGCTTATCTGGTATTTACAATTTTTTTCTCAAACTGGGGTATTTGGAGAGTTAAGGTGTGTGTGTGTTGGGGGGCAGGCTCCATAAATAGGACTCTCTTATGTTGCTATAGATTGGATCTAGAATGTCTCCCAAAGGTCCATGTGTTAAGAGCTTGTTCACAAACTTGGTGCTGATGAGAGGAGAAGAAACTTTAAAAAGGAGAACACAGCAGGAAGTATCCTGGTCATTTGGGGATCATGAAGGGGATATCCCTAACAAAACATCCCTCATTCTTTATCGATTACCATACAATCTCCACTGTGCTGTACTATCTCAAAGCATTGGGGTTAATCAACCACAAGCAGCTTTAAAATCCATCAGCCCAAAGAAGCCTTCATGGGGGTGTGGTGATTATCTCCATTATTTAAGATAATGACGGAAGGCCAACAAACTTGTCTCATTACTCTATCTGAAAATTAATTTAATATTCTTCTTGACAATATGATATAGGCTTATTAATTAGTTTTAATGCACAGACCTTGTGAGTGATTAGTTAATATTTGAAGCACCTTCCTGGGAGTGCACATTTCTAAAACAGTTAAGGTTTGAATGACTAATGAGATGTTCACTCCCCTAAGGCAACGCTGACTTCAGTTGTCTTTCCTAATTAGCATTATGAATGCAAGAAAATTTCAAGTGTTGTTCAAGGTGTATAGATAGGCCAGAAATATACAGAGACTACCTCTCATGGAGGAACAGTAGGTAAATACGTAAGGGGCTCAAGAGCTTACACTATTTGAAATGACTTGTTAGATCTGCAATGCCAAGGAATTTGAATGTGTGCTTCCAGTTTCCTAGCTGAAGATTTTTACATCCAGCCTCTGAATAGGAAACGAATAGGATATTTTTGCGTCTGCTTCAGGATAATTCTTCAAGCATACTTGCACACAGAGCTAGGATTATCTACACATATAATAAGTTCAACTCTGTTTTCCTGCTTTCTGTGACTTGGAAGTCAAGTTGAGGGGAAGGAGCTATTTAGTACTTATATGCCTCCAATCGCAGGGGACCATAGATATCTTTCCAACAAATCTGAGCTGACTAAGGCCAGGAATGACACCATATTTTAGTCTCCTTCCCATTATGGAGAAGAGGGGATGTTTGACATTAATCTTCTGAGATTTGGAGGTATATATAAGTTTACATAGAGCTTGATGTCCATTTGGAGCTTGAGGATTTCTGACATAGTAAAGTCACTGAGGTAAAAGCTTTTCCTATGTATGAAGAAACTGTGTTAATAATGTGTCTGTTTTTCTATTGTGAGAGTTGTTAAAACATCAGGCATTTTTTTCCCTAAGAGTATATAGACAAGACTTCAGATGGAGAAATCTAGCATTTATGGAAAGGGCTGCTTAGAGAAGGGGTTGAGCGGTGTATTGCCAGAAGATCCAGGGGAGCCTCCTTGTTCACAGCTAACATTCCAAAAGGTGTGTTGATGAGCAAGGCTAGACTGGAGGTAGGTGTGTGTGTGTGTGTGTGTGTTTGTGTGTATGTGTGTGTATGTGTATGTATGTGTGTATTTGTATGTGTGTATGTATGTGTGTATATATGTGTGTATGTGTGTGTATATGTGTGTATTTGTGTGTGTGTATGTATGTGTGTGTATGTATGTGTGTATGTGTGTGTATATGTGTGTATTTGTGTGTGTGTATGTATGTATGTGTGTGTGTTGTGTGTTGTGTCCTGGTGTGAATGTGGAGGTAAGAGGACTGACCCAGGCATTGATCTTGCCTTCTACCTTTGAGACAGGGCTTCTCTTTTGTTATAGCTGCTCATGTCAGAACAGCTTTGGGGGTTCTCCTCTCTCTAGAGGAAGAATAGGATCATGGATACACTCTATGTTTTCTGGCCTTACCTGGGTTCTGGCAATTCAGATTCATGTGAGTATGTATGCATGACAAGCACTATACTCATCAAGGATCTTTACAGCCATTAGAATGGCATATATTATTCTGAGAGACCCATGCTCAATGTTTATGCAGTAAACATTCTGTCAACAGAAGTATCTGTGTTTCTTGGTAGAAGCAGAGCAAGATAGGGAATGCCTTCCTAAGGATCTTAATCTGGGTAGTAAGTAAGATGGCTCAATGGGTAAAGTCTCTTTCCCAACAAGCCTAGTGACCCGAGTTCAATCCCCAGGACCCACAGGTACGAGGAAAGACTGACTACTGAAAGTTCTCTGACCTTTGGGACACATAAACACACACACAAACACATACCACAAATGTAATAAAACATTTTAAAAAGATTTCGGTAAGTTGGGGTTAAAACAGAATAAAATAAACTGGAAATTTGAAAGAGAGGTATTTATTCTTTCAGTTTCCGAGGCTAAGAGGTTCAGTGCCAGCATTTGGAGTTTAGCAAAGGCCGTCTCTTCATGTAGACAGCTAGCTGCCTTCTGGCTGAGTCCCCAGGTAGATGGAGGAAAGGATGAAAGAATTCTCTGGGTTTTATTTATGAAATCTGTCCTCTCCTCATCTACGCACTTCCCAAACACCATTATGTTAAGGATTAGGGTTGCAGTGGATGAGCTTTATGGAGATATAGTCATGAAGACTGTAGCTGGGGAGTATAGGCAAGTGATGAGCTACAGCACCTTATAATGGTACAACAGTTTCCAGTGTTGATGTCAATAATTAGGTTGTCCTTTCTCTAACCCAATAGTCATTTGTATTTCTTCCCAGATTCATAGCTGCCTTTACTATATTGTTTGAAATAGAAGGATATCTCTAATTTCAGCAACATTAATGTTTGGCTAAAATTGTTATTAAAGTGGGTGAGGCAGTATTTTTAAGTATCACTCCTTACCGAGAACAAAGATTGAATAATGGCATTGTGATTTGATCTAGGAAACTATCTCAAGTCTATGGGCATCAGAATGCCTCCAGCTATGCTTCACAAGATCCGGCTACATCACTAATTTACAAAGGACCGAAAATGGTAGGATGAATAAACAAAAAATGTAATAAAATCATTAAGAGAAGGAAAGGCTTTGTCTCGTTTATTCAGATGTAATTGTAGCTGCTGGAGCCAGGAAGGTCTTCAGCTCTGCAGTCAGAACACATAATTTTCTTGCTTAGAACTCTTTAGGGACTGTACGAAATTCAGATGGATGTCAAAAGAATTTAAAAGCTCCATCTGACCCGTTGTTTGCTTCACTCTCCAGCCTCATTGCAAGTGTCTATGCCAGCTAGTCTATGTTCTTAGGTCTTCCTCCTTTGGCTCCTGCCTGAAGGATTTGAACAACTTGTTCCTTCTTTTTAAGACATCCAGACTGCTTTCTAACATATTGCTTGTATCACCTCATAAACATTCTTCAAGGTAGGTGTCCCACTTTTCCAGACCTAATGTTAGGAACCTCATTCTGTGCTTCATTACACCTCACTTGAAATTATTTTATTTAATGTATGCAATTGCTTAGTTAAACCAGCTTAGGCCAGTGTACTGGATTTTCTATTGCTCTGAATGTGGGAACTCTTATAAAAAAACAGCATTTAATTGGGACTGGATTACAGGTTCACAGGGTTAGTCTATTATTGTCATGGTGAGAAGTATGGTGACATGCAGGCAGATATGGTGATAGAGAAGGAGCTGAGAGTTTTACATCTTGATCTCAAGGCAGCAGAAACAACTGTGGGCCACATTGCTTATAACTTGAGCATATAAGACCTCAAAGCCTGTCTCTACAGTGACATACTTCCTCCAAAAGGACCACACCCATTCAAATAAGGTCATGCCTCCTAATAGTGCCCCTCCCTATAGGCCAAGCATTCAAACACATTACTCTGAGGGGCTATTTCTATTACAACCACCACCACCAGAAAACAAACCATGTCATTTTCTGCACCTTCTGCATTTTAAGCCCCTTCTGGGTTTAGGTATATTTGAACTCAAAACCCTGAAGTATCTGTCTTCTCCTAATGTTATTAGGTGGGATATTATTAGGAGGGATGTTATTAGGTTGAGATGTTATTAGGTGAGATGTCCTACCTAATGTTCTTCACCACTATCTAAGGACTGACAGAAAGAGCACTTAGTGTATGACTTTTGTCTAATCATCTTTGTGATTAGTTAATAATATGCACATTTCTTGCATAGTTTATAAATGTATGTATTTTATTTTCCTATTTTGCTGGATATTATACTGGAAAACTCAAGTGTATACTTTAAAAACAACTGATTGAATTATTTAATAGATGTTACTTAAGCCCTTATGTGCAGGGCACAATGATAGACACTGGGGCAGTAAACAAGAACAAAGAATAAGGTTGTGAGTTCTTTAGTCACTGTTGGCGAGAATACAAAGTGGTGTAGCCACCCTGGAAATCAATGTGGAGAATTTTCAACAAACATAAAATAAATCTACTTAGCTATACCATTCCTTGGCATATGTCCAAAGGAATCAATGTCATATTCCACAGATATTTGCTCAGTTATGTTCATTGCTGCCCTATTCATAATAGCCAGGGACTGGAAACAGCCTAAATATCCTTCATCAGATAACTGGATAATGAAAATGTGGTATATGTGCTGTGAAGAGACACCATGGCCATACAAAAATCTTATAAAGGTAATCATTTAATTGGGGCTGGTGTATAGTTTCAGAGGCTTAGCACATTGTTATCACGGTGAGAAGTATGGTGGCATACAGACAGACATGATGCTGGAGATGGAGCAGAGAGTTCTACATCTTGATCATCAGGCAGCAGGCATTCACACTAGGCCTAGCTTGAGCATATGGGAACTCAAAGCCTGCCTTCACTGTGACACATTTCTTCCAATAAGGCCACACCTTCTGTGGTGGTTTGAGTATGCTTGGCCCAGGAAGTAGCACTATTTGGCGGGGTGGTCTTGTGCGTCACTGTGGGCTTGGGCTTTAAATCCCTCATTCTAGCTGCCTGGAAGTCAATCTTCTCCTGTTTGCCTTTGTAACAAGATGTAGAACTCTCAATTCCTCCAACGCCATGCCTGCTTGGACACTGCCATGCTTCTCATCATGATGAAAATGGACTGAACCTCTGAACCTGTAAGCCAGTCCCAATTAAATGTTGTTCATGTAAGAGTTGCCTTGGTTATGGTGTCTGTTCACAGCAGTAAAACTCTAACTGACACAGAAGTTGGTACCAGGGACTGGGATATTGCTGTGATAGGCCTGACCATGCTTTTGTTTGGAAGAATGTGGATTTTGGGGACTTTGAATTTGGAAAGCACTGGAATCATTTAAGTGGGGCTTAATGGGCTATGGAATATGGAAGACTTTTTTGCTGTGAGTGACTTGAACTGTGCAGACCTGGCCCAAGAGGTTTCAGTAGAGAGGAATTTCAGTATGTGGTGCAGAGACTGTTTTGTGGCATTTTGGTGAAGAATGGCTTTTTGCCATTGTCTGAAGAATCTGCCTGAGGCTAAGGTGAAGAGATTTAGATTAATTGCTTGGAAAAGGAAGTCTCAAAACAGCTTGGTATAAATTCTGTTGTGTGGTTACTAGTGTTTACTTTCATGAAGAGTGTAATGAGAAGGAGCAAGCTGAGAAAGGAAAAATATAAAATATATGGTTCAAGTATTAAAGGGGCACCAGGAAGTAGAATGGAGCTGAATCCCGTGTTATAGGAATTAACAGATTATGGAAGTGGGACTTTGGGGCAAGATCCTACCCAGCTAAATTTAGATCCAGGCATGGCAGTACACACCTTTAATCCCAGGAGACAAAGCCAAACAGATCTCTGAGTTCAAGGCCAGCCTGGGACAGAGCAAGTTCTAGTTGAAGGAAAGCTCAAGTCCAGGTATGGTGGTATACATCTTTAATCCGAGGACTCAGAAGATAGAGCCATCCAGATCTCTGAATTCCAGGTCAATCTACAAATTTCCAATCTATAGTAGTCTCAACAATGTTAAAAGTCCAAAGTTCAATGTCTCTTCTGAGATACATCCAATCACTTAATTGTAATCCCCAAAGCAAGACAGAAAACCAGCTGGGTAAACTCTAAACTTAGGCAAGTGAGAGATTTGGAAAACAGAAAACTGGCAGTAGAATAAGGGGGTAGGCATATTCCAGCCCCAGTAAGTAGCCAAACTTGGTGGCTTCGGCCATGTGGCTCTGGCTTTAGAGTCAGGAACAGAAGGCACTACTGGGACAATTGTTGCTGGTTAGGTGGAGCTAAGAAATTAGCAGTGATTAAGAAGAGATCAGCATCACTGAGGTGAAATCTTCTGAGAAGTATCTTCTGAGAGCACAAAGAAGCTGTGTTCCAGGGATGGCCAAGGTTGGTAATGTGTAAGAGTCACCCAGGTGGTACTGGTTTTGAAGGCATGAAGGGATCAGAAAGAACACCTTGTCACCTGAGAGGCCATAAAAGCTCATTGGTGAAGGTGCAGCTTTAATTGCAGTTGAAAGCCCAGGACTGAAGGGGCTATGCAAAGGTGAGGCTTGGCAGCATAAAGGGAGCCTATGAGAGGCTACTGGTGAGGCTTGGTTGGATTGAGAAACCCCAGCATGTTTGAGGTGCCAGTACCATGGGCTGACCACCATGAATAGCAGTCACAATGCAGTGGAGTCAACCAGAGTCCAGCATGCTACAGACGGTAGAACTGAAGTGACGCTAACCTTTGAGAGGAGCCTAGAAGATCTTGTGTGGATCCCAGACATTGGAACAAGAAGCAGGGGGAGGGGGAATGGGATGAGGTGGGTTCGGAGGTGAAATGAGGAAAGGGGATAAAATTTGAAATGTAAATAAAGAAAATATCTAATAAATAATAATAATAAAAAGTGATCCTGTGACAAAAATAAATGAATGAATAAATAAGTAAATAAATAAATTTAAATGGTGAAAAAAAAAAGAAGCTGTAAAGTTGAAATTGCCTTAGAGATCCCAAGATATTAGAGATGTCAGAGCTATGGTATATCTGCCAAGAAAAGGTGCTAACAGGGAGTGGAACCAGCCCAGGAGAAAGAAGTTTATTGCAGTTAAAGATGAAAAAGGAGTTGGAAATCTGAAGACTGCTTTGACATCAGACATGGCGATGCAGAGTTTGGAGTTTGCTCAGCTGGTTTCTTGTCTTGCTTTGGAGATTACAGTTAAGTGATTAGATAAATCTCAGAAGAGACTTTGAAGTTTGGATTTTTAACATTGTTAATACTGCTATAGACTATGGGGACTTTGAGGTTGGACTAAATGTATTTTGTATTAGGCCATATTTAGGTATGGCTCCCATAGATTCATATATTTGAATAAGTCTATGAAGACCAGGGAGTGGAATGTGGTGGCTTGAGTATGCCTAACCCAGGAAGTGGCACTATTTGGAAGTGTGGCCTTGTTGGAGTAGGTGTGGTCTTGTTGAAATAGGTATGCCACTGTGGCACTTTAAAACCCTCATCCTAGCTGCCTGGAAATCAGTCTTCTGTTTGCCTTTTAACAAGATGCATAACTCTCAGCTCCAGCAATACCATGCCTGATTGGATACTGCCATGCTTCCCACCATGATTATAATGGACTGAACCTCTGAACTTGTAAGCCAGCCCCAATTAAATGTTGTCCTTTATGAGAGTTGCCTTGGTCACAGTGTCTGTTCACAGCAGTAAAACCCTAACTAATACACTTCCTAATAATGTCATTCCATATAGGCTAAGATTTCAAACACATGAGTCTATGGGAATCATTTCTATTCAAAGCAACATACCTTCATTATATTTAACCTCTTAAATACCTTTAATATAGTCCTAGTTCTCTCTCTATATATATGATAGGTGTTAAGGATAAGTGTTACATAGATACAGGTGGTTCAGCAAATCAACATTTGTATAAGTTCCACATATGCATTGTGTACATGCTAGAACTTGAGAATTATTAAAACTTAATATTCATTTATCTTTATTGGTCCCTTTCATTTTAAAAGAACACTGGGAATTGTTATGTCAAAGAAAAATTCTTTTCTTGCCCTTAAGCATGCACAGAAGCTGTGAGAACTCATCAGTAGGAGGCAGATTCACATTAAAGAGCCTCTGGGTTAGCACTTATGTTATTTTCATAATTTCTTTCTTTCTTTCTTTCTTTTTTTTTTTTTTTACAATATAAAGGTCATTCTCTGGATCATCTAAGAACAGTAGCTATCCTTTGTTATTCCATGATATTCATTTAAGTATAATAAATATGAACAGAGTGTAAATTTAAAATTTTGAGTATAATCAAAGTTGGCAGAAGCTAATTAAGTTGGACATAGGCAGAAAGGTTCTTAATTAGCCTTTAAGAAATTGTCACTTATCTTGTGACTTGCACTCTTAAGGAACAAAAGACCCAGAAGAAACAGCACATCACATGTGTGCAGATGAAGGCCATAACTCAGACCATCTGGGCACAAAGGCAATTGTAACACACAGGAGAGTATTAAGACAGAGTGAGTCCAACCTTGTGCTGCAGAATAGTTGTCTAACTAAATAGAGGAGAAAGTTAATATAATATTTTTTTCTGTTAGGATTAGCTAAACTCATTTCAGTACATTGGGAGACAGTTTGAAGAAAGAAAAACAAGGCATGTGGTTCCCAAGAACTGGGTGATGCCACAAAATACATGGCTGTATGTGTACACTTACACACACATAAATGTATGGGTATGTGTGAGTAGATATGGGCATATATTTATACATTCCTATTTTTGGGGTGTATTGCAGTTTTTGTCATTTGTGACCTGGCTCCTGAGTGTCACATTCTTTACTTCTATTGACTTATGTTGTTAGAACAAGTTGTAAACCTTTCTGAGGTTCAAAGGTATAAGATACACATTCCATCACTGACAAGTGAGAGGGAAATTATGAAACAGTATGTGGGAATGAAAATTATTATGCCAATTTTGCAAGATACAACCTGCCACTATCTTTTAGGAAATATGTTTATTTCTTCTAATAGGCTTATTGATAAGATTTTCATGATGAGGTCTTAGCATCTTTTCTATATCAGTAGGATTCGATGCAATAATGTCCGTTCTTCTATTATTGGTAATTTGTGTCTTCTCTGTTTCCTTAATCAGGTTAGCTATTTTTAAAAGCTTATTGATTTTTTTTTCAGAAACAAGCTAATGATCTCACTGATTCTCTCTAAATTTTAAATTGCATTAATTTCCATTTTTATCATTGAAAGTTTTTAACTCTTCATTTTGAATTAAATATATTCCACTTCTTTATTATTCTCTTTGCTCTTATATAGTTTATTGAGATAGAAGCTTGAATAATTTATTTAGGTTAGTCTTAAAATATATGCATTTAAATTACAAACATTCTAAACACTTATAAACACATTTGATGTACATTTTAAAGGTTTGTTTATATGGGTGTTTTTTTCTGCATATATGCCTGTATATTAGAAGAGACCATTGGATGCTACTATAGGTGGTTGTAATCCATCATGTGGTTGCTCACAATTGAACTCAGGATCACTAGAAGATCAGTCAATACTCTTAGCCACTGAGCCATCTCTCAGCATTGCTATATTTTAATACACTATATTCTCACTGTTGTTTAATTAATATATTTTTTCTAGTTTTTTATTGTGTTCTTCTTAGATTCAAGGATTATATAGAAGTATTTTATTTAACTCCCTAAATAATTGAGGCTGTTTTTCTTTTTTCTTTTTGAGTTGCTTCATTGCTAGCATAAAATATATGTAACATAAAACTTACTGTTAATTATGGTTATATCATTTTGTAAAGCTAATCCATTTTTGTTAGTCAATGGCAGCTCCTTAAAGCAACCTGTTTTTCTAGATTCTTGCCCTCCCCTCCCAGCTGCCCTGAAAAATGTTTGTCAATTACCTGATATTTCTAACTTTGAAGTATCCTATTCCTTAGTTTCCTGTAGTTCTTTGTCTGGGGTTTTGACATTTTTCCCTTTCCACATTAGCACATTGGTTAGTGTTGTCACTGCTCTGACAGTGATGTTGTTAAGGTATGGTAGGTGTTGCTTACCTTTTATTTCTTGGAGACACAATTTCACACAGTTTTCCTGATCCTCTGGTTCTAACGGTCTCTCCTCTCTCTTCTGGGACAGTTCATGAGCTTTGGTGAAGGAGTTATGTTGTAGATGTCTCCATTGGCGTCAGACACCCAAAGTCATTTTTTCTCTGCATTTTGAACAGTTGTAGTTTACCACAATGCTCTCTGTCTGTTGTGAAGAGAAGCTCCTTTCATAAGGGGTGAGAGCTACACTTCTCTGTGGCTATGAGAATGATGATTTAGTATGCAATTAGTAATTATGATGGTTTAGAAAAGTGTCCTTAGATTCTCCTCTAAATGCATCACAATTCCTGAGTAGTTGGCTATGTTTCCAGTACTATAATGAATGGGCTCTACATTAAATTAGCCAGCTACTGGTTACCAACAAGGTATACATGCCACCACTGCCCCTTTAGGAACATCTTGCCACGATGGTCATTCAGTATCAGTGAATGCGTGTGGTATCTCATTGTAGTTTAGCTTTGCTTTTGCCTAGTGACAATGTGGAACTTCTTTTCACATGCTTAGCAGATATTTAATATCTTCCTGGGAAAGATAGCCATTTAAATATTTATCCCATTTTAAAATTAGATTGACTTGCTTGTTACAGAGTTGTAAGAGAAGCTGTGTCTGCAGAAACCGATTGATTAGAGCTAAGTACTGTGGAGAGACTGGCATGGTACAAGGGCAGAGGCAAGTCACATCATCTCGGACTTGCTTTAGCCCACAGTCAGCTATTCCTGTGACTAGTAGATAAAATTCTTTTGGAGTTTATTAAGCTAGCATACTACTAGCTTCCACCAGTCCAATAGGTAAGGAATATCATCGGATAACACCTTATGCCTACATGAAAGCTTCCCCCATCTTGCTGTAATTGTTTTTCTGATGTATCTACCATTGTGTTTTAAACTTGAATTGATTTATAACTGTCTTTTATATGGAAAAGTATAAAACTTCATGTCTTAGTTAGAGTTATTCTTTCTGTGTAGAAGCAGCATAACCAAAGCAACTTGTGGAGGAAAGGGCTTCTTCAACTTACAAGTCAACCTAGCAGTTCATTATCAAAGGCAGTGGGGGCAGAAGGTCAACATAGCAGTTCATTATCAAAGGCAGTGAGGGCAGAAATTCAAGTAGGGCAGGAACTTGGTGGCAGGAGCTGATGCAGAGGAGTGCTGCTTTATTGGCTTGCTCCTCATGGCTTGCTTAGGCTGCTTTCTTATAGAATCTAGGACCACCAGCCTAGGGATGTCACCACCCACAATGGCCTGGGCCATCTCCCATCACTCACTATTAAGAAAATGCTTACAAGTTTGCTTGCAGCCCTATCTTATGGAGGCATTTTTTTTTTTTACCTGAGGTTTGTCCTTTTTGGATGACTTCAGCTTGCGTCAAGTTGACACAAAACTATCTAACACACTTTAGGAAACTGCTTGTATGCTGGAATATGGCATCTAGGGCAACCTACATCTGCATTTCAGGGCCATTGTCTCTCAAAATGGCTCCAGAATAAACTATCTTTCATCCCCTTAAAAATGAGAGCTGTGTTTTTTTTTTCTTGACAAATCCTTTATATATTTTGCATAGTAGTCTCTTACACACTATTTGTAGATATTTTCTCCAATTTGGTGGTGGTATTTCATTTCCTAGCTAATAGAATCATTGAATAAAAATATTTTAAATTTTATTGAAGCTCCATTATCCAGATTTAGTTTGTGCTTGTGGCGACCTCTTTAGGAATGAATCCATTGCCAAGTCTAACATGAATATTTTACTGTATGTTTTCCTCCTGAAGAGACTGCCTTTCCTCATTGTATGTTCTTGACATTGTTGTTGAAAAATCAATTTAGCACTGTTATATAGGCTTATTTATGGACTTTATTCCAGTCACTTACGTGTCCACAACTATGTCACCATCATGCTGCATTGACTGTTGTATGTTTGTGATGTTTTAAAATCCAATAGTACAAAGTCTTACAACTTTATTGTTTTCAAGATTGGTTTCATCATTTGAGGATTGCTGGAAATTCCATATATATGTAAGGCTCTACTTTTCTATTTCTACAAAATGGGTCAATAGGATTTTCATAGGGATTGCAGGGAATTGTTGATTACCTTCATGAGTACTGCCATCTCAACAATATTAAGATTTCTAATCTATGAAGAGCAATGTGGTTCCATTTATTTAAGTCTTGCTAAAGTATATTCAGTGATATTGTGCAAGTATAAATACAGTAATTTCTTGGCCAAATTCATTCAAGGAATTTTTTTTCTTTTTGACATTAGTATAAATTGAATTGAAAAGAATTTCCCATAAGCCAGTCTCTGATTAAAGAGTATGTGAAAACTGGCATGATAAATAATGAGCCCCAAGTCTACAAACATATAACACAAGAAAATGTATATGAATTTTTTGATATTTGTTATTAAAAAGGAAATACTAAAGGGCAGGAACTTAATATCCACTTTAAGGAATTATAAAAAAGAAAAGAAAACATACTAATTGCCACAAGCAACAAATAGTCAAACAAACAAACAAGCAAAAGAAAATCCCAGAAAGAAAAAAACCTGTAAGCTCAAATCTAAACAACAATAGAAACAAATAAAAGAATGCAAGAGGGACTTACTGATACTGTAAGCTTTCACAGAACAACCAGTAAGTCGATAACTCACTCACTTGAATAATCCAATTAAGAAAGACAACCTCTATATGACAATAACAGAAAAACATAAAAGATGACTAATGAGTTTAGTGGTGTAATTATTAGATTTCAGGAGGTTTCAAAAAAAAATTAGCTAGTCTTGGTGGTTTAGTACCAGCACTAGGAATGCCCACACACATGGATCTCCATGAGTTTAAGGCCAGCCTGGTCTAAATAATGAGTTCTAAGAGAGCCTAAATGTAGAGACCCTGTCTTAAAAAAACAGAAAACATAGATGGATTATATATTAGTTAGGGTTTTATTGCTGTGATGGAACACCATGCCAAAAGCAAGTTGGGGAAGAAATGGTTTATTTGGCTTCCCTCTCACAGTTCATCATTGAGGGAAGTCCGGGCAGGAACTCAGGCAGGTTAGGAACTGGTAGGCAGGAGCTGATGCAAAGGCCATGGGAGAGGGCTGCTTACTGGCTAGCTCCTCATGACTTGCTCAGACTGCTTCTTTATAGCACTCAGGACCACCAGCCCAGAAGTGACTCTACCCACAATGGGTGGGGGTCCTACAGACTTGTCCATTGCCTGATCTTACAGGGTTACTTTCTCAATTGAGGTTCCTTCCTCTCAGATGACTTTAGCTTGTGTGAAGTTGACTTAAAACTAGGCAGGACAGATGACTAGCAAAATCAACGAGACCAAAGCAACACACAGGGATGGAAATGTTTGTAGAAGAAAACTATATTGAAACTAAGTAGAATCTCTGTGTATGGTCTTTAAAGATGATTTCAACAGCATTGGCGATTCACTTGGAAAGGAACACTCAAGGAAGGACTTGTATTACAGATTCTGTGAAAGGAATCTCAGTAAAACACAAGAGTCACAAGAGGGAACACTAAGGGAGCAAGATTAACTAAGCAGTGAGAACCAAAAAGAATGTGAGATAGAAGGCTCTCCCACCTCCTTGCCATGGCAAGGATCTCCTGGTTTCACTGCGTCTCTTTATAAGGTTTTGTTTCTTTTAGATAAAGCTCCCCCAAGGGGGGGTTCTTGGGTCACATTATAGTTCATTTTTAATTTCTTTAGGCAGTTCCATACTATTTCCCACTACAGGTGCACCACTCTGAACCCCTACCAGCTGGGTACAAGTCTTCTCTTTTCACCAACCCTTAATATTACTGGTTTTAGATAACAACCAGTTTATAGGCTTCCTTTTCATTTAATTATTTCCATTGCTCCAAAGTAGCTCTTCAGTTTGACATAGTCAATTTCATTTCACTACCTATGTTTTAGAGTCCCTTCGTCACAAAGAACAATGCCAAGGAAACTTTCCTCCACTTTCTTCTAGTAGTTTTATGGCTTCATGCTTTATGTTTAACACCTTCAATTCAATTTTAGTTGTTTTGCATGTGGGGATTGTGGTGGTGGTGGTGGCAGTGATGTGTGTGTATGTGCGTGTGTGTGTTGCATGTGCATAAGTACTCAGATACAAGAACCATTTGTGTGCACTCATGGAGGTCAGAGCTATATGTTATGAGTACCTTCCTCTAAGCTCTCTACCTTAATACCCTGAGACAGGAACCCTCACTAAACCAGAAGATCACCATTTTGGCTAAGCTGGCTGACTTACAAGCTCTTGGATCTACCTATCCATGCTTTCCAATGTTGGGGTTACAGAGCATGTACAACCATGCCTGTCTTTTATGTGGATAGTATGGATTTGAACACAGGTCCTCATGCTTGTACAAAAGGTACTCTTGTTCACTGAGATCCTACCTAGGCATCTCACTAGGCCCATTTTTTTTTTTAAATTATGAGAGTGTGTTTAAGTTTGTCAATGCTTTTGACATGAGACAATTATGTCAAGGTTATTTTTTGTTTATCCTCTTATTTGATTACATTTATTAATTGATTTGTAAGTGTAAAATCAACTTTATATCCCAGTAATAAATCCCACTTGGCTGTGATGTGTCAGAGTTTTTATGTGTTGTTGAATTTGATAGAGTAGTAGTACTTTATTGAGCATTTTTGTATCTACATTCATCAGAAACACTGGCTTGGAGTTTTCAGTTTTGTTTTCTTTTGTCTTTGTCTGGGATTAGTATTAAAGTGCTTTATGTCTACTAAAATAAACTGAACATATCCTTTATAGTTTTATTTTTTGTGTGTTTCAAAAGGATTGGCTAATATTAATTCCACAAAGCCACCTGGTGCCAACATTTTGTTTGTCAAGAGATTTTTAATTACTACTTCAATCTCTTTATTTGCTATTGATCTATTCAGCCTTTCTATTCCAATTCAATCTTAGTAGATTATATGCTTCTAGCAATTTACTCATTTCCTGTGGGTTATCAAATTTGTTGGCATATAATTGTTTCTAACAGTCTCTTCTGATGTTTTTCATTTCTGAGGCATCTGTTGTAATGCCTTCACTTTTATTTCTGATTTCATTTGTTTAGGTTCTATCTCCTAGTTCATTTAGCTAAAGGTTTGTCCAGTTTGCCCATTTTATATAAAAACCCAGTTGTTAATTTTGATGATTAAAAATAATTTTACTCTCTCTTTGATATATTTCTGCTCTGATCACTATATTTCCTTCCTTCTGGTAATTTTGAGTTTATTGTGTCTTTTTTTAGTTACTGGGGAATAAGTTTAGCTTGCTTATTTGAGATCTTTCTTCCCTTTTTAAGGTATCCATTTATTGCTATAAACCACTGCCCTTTTTTCGTTGTCTCAGAGGGTTGTTTTGTCTCAGGAGGTTTAGTGGCATCGAGCAGCTTAAGGAATAGTGGTGCAGCTGGGGTGTAATGCTCTATCAGCTTCTTCAAATTCTTATATTGTAAAGTTTGGAGGTTGAATTTTGTAAGTCAAGTTTTTAAGACAAGAGAACATGCTCTGGGGACTTGTAGTCTCAGCCCATGACAAACTACACTTCTCACTTCTTCCCTCCCTCCTCAGGCTGGCTAGTTTATTGTCAACTTCTGATATAAGCTATAGTCACTGGAAAGGAGGGAATCTCAATTGAGAAATGATGTTACCTTTGTAAGATCTGGCTATTGGCAAAGTCTGTAGACTTTCTTAATTAGTAGTTGATATGGGAAGGTCCAGCTCATGGGTGGTTCTATTCTTGGACTTGTGGTCCTAGGTTCTATAAGAAAGCAGGCTGAGCAAGCCATGAGAAGTAATCCAGTAAGCAGCATTCTTCCATGGCCAGTCCATCAGGTCCTGCCCTCTTTGAGCTTTTGTCCTGACTTCCTTGGATGATGAACAGTGATGTGGAAGTGTAAGCCAAATAAACTTTTTCCTCTCCAATTTGCTTTTGGTCATGGTGTCTCATCACAATAGTAGAAACCCTAAGTACGATACTCTTATAGATGGGTTCTTGCAAACATCTCTCTATCATTCACTGGTCCAGAATCTGTCAGTCAATAGCTACCCCTGCTTTTGCTACTCAGGTGTATAGGTGAGAGAAGGAAGAAGTGGGAGCAGGACCTTTTGTTGCTTTCCATTCCAGCAGGGGTCTGTACATGGGTTATGAAGTGTGTTTTGATTAAGAGTCTATGCCTGGAGTTGGCAATACTATGGTGTTTTGGTGGGCTAGTTAATGAAGGCCTTTAAGTTACCCTTGATCTGGATTAATTGTCTGTTGATGTACAGGCTTCAATTCATTGAAGTTAGCTTTTCTACCAGATGCTTGGAACACATACTAAAGGGAGACTGACTTCCACTGGGGAATTTGACTGCCCTTTCATTTTGTCCTGGGCTTTGTTGATTTTGTTGCCAGCAACCCAGCTTCTCTGGCATACTCATTCAGAGCTGTCTGATTCTACATTTTCCTGAGTTCCAATTATCAGGCCACATATAAAATTTCTTTGCATTTATAGTCTTTGAGTTTGAGACTTGAAGCCCAGAGTCTAATGGTTGGGACTATAAGGACAGCGGCTACCAATACTGGGAACAAGACAGTATCTGACGACTTGACTCACCCTTATGAATTCACTTCACTTGATCAATTCATCTCCCTTCTAGCTTTCCCAAAGCATGAAAATTTTACAAGATTCAAAAGAGGTATTAAGTGTCATTAGTTGTAATGAGACTGTGTACCAATAAGACTTTATTGCTACCCGTAAAATATATACTTTGCTAACATGCCATAAAGCACTCTGTCCTAAATAAGAGGGATGCAACCCTGGCAGACAGAACAATTGAACGCCATACATTTGTCAAAATGCATCTTTCACATTTATACTGTTTGTTGACATTCTTAATTTCTCAACTCTATACACACCATTAGTGTGGATTTTGGGTAATTTTCATAATATAGTAAGAGCATCAATGAGACTAATTGATCCAGATTTATCTCCTCAGTGTCTCAGGCAAGTAGCTGTGTATTTGTGCTTCTGAAAGGCACTTCCAGTGACTTGGAAGGAAAATGAAAGACTGAATGACTCAGCACATGCTAGTGACATGAACTCCGCAGTATTCCTACAGGGGTTAGTGTTGGTTTATCAGCCTCTCTGAACCTCAGTATAAACAAATAGCATGAGTCTATGATAAAGAAATTCCTGAGTATGTATAGTTGCCACCAACCTGCTATGGTTTTTCATTTCTACTCTGTTGAATATTTTTTAGGTTGTTTTTAGATAATGTAGGTTTAATAAAACTAGCTTTAATAATTCTAATTTAGAAATTACCTCACTAAAGAATAGATTAAAATTATAAGACACAAATTTTAATGGCATCTAATAAGATACTTGATCAAAAGATTCGAATAAGTATTAATTTGCCCAATAAAAGTAAACCATACAAAGTATATGAAATATCAGGTTGTGAGGCACATCAGCAGGCATGAAGGACGAAAATGTAGGCCTTGAAGTTGCCTGCACTGGCTGTGTTAATTTTCCAGGCTACAGGTCAGAGAAGGAGATACTAGGTAGAGCTGACCAGACATGCCAAGATGAGGAAATAGAGCTAAGAGCCCAGAAGGACCAGTACCACGAACATCCCCAGGAGTAGATACCACAGCCACCATCAGATTACTGAGTAGGGCCTGTGTATAGGAGATGGGTGCAGAAAGGAATGGTGGGAAGGGTTATGCCCATCCCCCACACACACTGGGACAGAATACTACTGGGAATATGGTCTTTTCTATACCCTTTCCCTCTAAGATCCCTTATCTCTTTTAAAGAAGGTTTAGATGTAGAAACCAAGCTTCTTTACTTGTAGAACCAAAAGAGAATATCTCTTATAATTCCTCTTGGATAATAGTTACTTAGTTGAATTTTTATCTACAAATATTTTGCAAAATATAATTAAGATTCTGTCGGTCCTATGATACAAGTAGACAGCTTTATTATGTAGGATTTGAGAGCACTTTAGCAGATTGAAAAAAACACTCAGTATAGGGACTAGGCTGAACTCATGTACGATTCTACTCTGGAAGAGCTTACTATTCTAGAGAGAATTAATCACTTTCCTTACTTTAAGTTTGTTTCAAAAATGAAGTAGAGAGCTGGGTGTTGGTGGCGCACGCCTTTAATTCCAGCACTTGGGAAGCAGAGGCAGGCAGATTTCTGAGTTCAAGGCTAGGCTACAGAGTGAGTTCCAGGAGAGCCAGGGAGATCCAGAAAAACCCTATTTCAAAAAAACAAAGCAAAACAAAACAAAACAACAACAACAAAAATGAAGTAGAGAGCTATAGAGATGGCTCAGCTAGTAAAGTCACTGCCACACAAGCACAAAGAAATGAATTTTCATCCCTAGAACTCATGCGAACCTGGGTATGGACCAATGCTGGTGGGGGTTGGGAACAGGTAGGTTGCTGAAACTCATTGGCCAATCAAACTAGCAGTTAATGAGCTCTCAGTGAGAGACCCTGGTTCAGAAAATATGAGGTGGAGAGTGATTGAAAGAGACATCCAAAGCACACCTATGGCTTCTACTTGTACCCATAGGTGCACCCCACATGAACATAAATATATATTCCATACATTAGAGGATAAAATGAAATTATAATCATAGTGTCTTTCTTCACAGTATACAAGATTAGACTAAATTTTAAACCTCATGAAACACGGGGCCTGTCACATGGACAGGGATCACCTTGAGTCCCTTTAAGTACCTATATGTGCCCCAGACAGACTTCAGTTAGACTATAGTTTACAAGTTGGTTGGCAACAGCTTCTTTATGACCTGGGATGGAGAAATGGCAGCAACGGAAACAACCAGGATGGCAAGCTTAGCACCACAATCTGTGCCTTGCCTAGTTAAAGTGACTCTAAATGCTTGTTTCTTCTCTCTACTGGCCTATTCGCCTCGCTAGAAGGGAGAGTTTGAAGATTTTCTTAAGAATCTCTAGGTAGACCAGGTGTTTATGATGTACATACTTTTAATAGCTCATAATTTACTCCAGTCAGCCTCCATGTCTCATTGCTCTGGATAAATATGTTCCTTTCTGCTTTGTTTCTTATAAGAAATACCTTTTGTTGTCATGTATGCAACATGCCACGTTCACTTAGGGAGAAGCTGTAGATCCCCCAGTATAATGCTATGGAACACGTACTACCCTGAAAATGACTTCTTAATAGACATTTAGGTGTAAAAAAGCCCCTATAGTTTATATCTTCATTAACACATTAAGTAATAAAATGTAGCAGATAGTCTAATACATCCCCAAATTTAAAGTAGTAATGCATACAAATAACATTTCCAGATATTCACAGTAACTGTAATATACTTTAAAAATAGCTGAGATTTTTGTTCCGATGATTTCTATTGTTGACGAAGTTCTATTTTGGTGGAAATGTGTGGCCTACATAGTAGAGGCACACGCTAAATAATGTATCTTCCATCCATGCAAGGAAAGATGTAACTTTTCCCCCCAGGCAATGTCATGAGGTGTCCATTTTGGAAGGGTGAAGTGCTTTTCCTATGAGCAAAGTACAGATGTGGAGTCTTTTTCTTCTGCCTATGAATCCATGGTTAAAAACCTGAGCAGCTTTACAGAGTCTTGATAAATGCTTCACTTCCAGTGTGCTGCTAGGCATATTAAACAGGAGATGTTTGCCCAAGAGCAGTGTGTGTTGAAACAGATGCTAGATACACAGTGAGTAATTGGATATATTGAAGGTGTCAGGTGTGTCCCAGGGAGTGCTTGGACCTTAGAGAATTACCCTTTCTTCTATTTTTAATACAGATAGCTGAAGTGTGAGAAGCCATGTTCTCTGGTGGCTGGTCGCAGATCTCCCTTCTGCAGAGGTGTGCAGGCACAGGACTCTCAGGAAGTTTCCTGTGAGAGTCATGATCATGAAACCCAAGCTCTGACATGTGTGTAGGGCTAAGCATTAGTGCTAGGGGCATCTCTTAATTGATTTAGAGCAGGGTCTTTTGCCGGGCAGTGGTGGTGCACGCCTTTAATCCCAGCACTTGGGAGGCAGAGGCAAGTGGATTTCTGAGTTCGAGGCCAGACTGGTCTACAGAGTGAGTTCCAGGACGGCTAAGGCTACACAGAGAAACCCTGTCTCAACAAAACAAAACAAAACAACAACAACAACAAAAAGAACAGGGTCTTTCAAACTATTAAAAGAAAATGCCGGGCCCAAACTAAGAAATACCCTTTACACTGTTCCCCAACACCCACATCTGAGTACACTTATAATAGCCACAGACTTCACTCACATACACATACTTAAAATGGAAACAGCGTCCTCAAATTAAATTGTGCCATGTGTGATGCCTTCCGATCTATTCTGTTTTATTCTATTGTGTTTTCATTAAAGAATGCCAAATTGATTTCATGACTCACTAATGGGTTGAAATCTTCAGTTTGAAAAGCCTACATTCTGTGGATCAGACATAAAACGGGTCACGCTTCAAAAGTACAAGGGTTCTCTCTCCAAAATGAAAATGACTGGTGCCATGTGGAAAAAGGGGCTGAAGGAGAATCCAGTATTTCCCTTTCCTGATTCAGGAACTCAGATGGGCTTCTTCATAGTCCATCTCAACTAAGCATTTACGTGACCTTGACTTCCTATACACAAAGAGATGGTGATTTTCCTTAAAAAAACCAAAAACCAAAAAACAAAAAAAACCTTGACTAAACAGGACTTCTCATTCCTCTCACTTCTCACTAGTAAGCAATTCCTAGAGATACTAATATTTATTTTGAGGTACTTACATCTGTTTTGGCATCTGGGTGGTCTCCTGAAGTCTTTTGTTCTGATTCAGCCCTGTGGCTCGCTGCTGCCTACTTCAATTTCCAGAAGGTAAGAACCACTTGCCTCGCAATGCCATGGTATTAAGTAACTTTAGATACAAGCTAGTTAGACTGTATCTATTATTTAAAGTTTTTTAACCTTTATTTTATGTGAATGAATTTTCTGTTTAAATTTATCTTGTGTGTGTTGGATCACCTGGATGGGGAAATATAGACAGTCATGAGTCACCATGTGGATGGCTAGGAATTGAACCCTGGTCCTCTGGAGGAGCAACTAGTACTCTTAACCCCTGAGCTGTCTCTCTAGTCCATCAAATTGTATCTAAAAAGGAGATTTCTGTTCTCAGGGACAGAAGTAGACAATCTCATGAGGCAGTAATGACAACATCAAGGGGACACTATACTGCTCAGATTCATTGCTCTTGGAGAGTTCTTCACTGGGCACAAAGGCTATCTGCCCTTGAGAATTAGGAAGACAGGCTGATTCCAGCTTCTTATTCATAGGATAATTCAATGACAGTTGCTAAAAACTAGTAGTGACAGCTCAAGGGATTCTGTAGAAGTAGGGGATATAGTATTTCTTTATTGATTCCCTTTCCATTGTTTTTTTTTTTTTCAAACTGTGTGCATAGGTATGCAAAGCCTAGGTTATGTGTGGAAGTCCGAGGACAATCTTGGTAGCTGGTCTTTGCTTCTCACCTCACTTGACTTCAGGGTTCTGTGAGCTCCTGGGGAACCCCACCACTACCTCTCATCTCTCAGTAGGAGTGCTAGAATTACAGATGCATGATCCTGTAATTTTTGTTTGCCCTTTTTTTTTTTTTGAAATAGGGTTTCTCCATGTATTCTTGGCTATCTTGGAACTCACTTTGTGGACAGGGTTGGCCTTGAACTCAGAGATCCTCCTGCCTCTGCCTCCCAAGTGCTGGGATTAAAGGTGTGCACCATCATGCCTGGCAATTTTTGTGATTTTTGAAATGAGTCTCAGGGATCTGTACTGACTTATTGTCTTGAGGTTTCATTTTTTTTATGTGAGGCTCATTTGTTTGGACCCTTGTGGCTTATTCAGACCCTCTCTCAATTTCTGGACAAGAGAACAGTCAACCTGCCATTGAAGAATTTATCCTTAAGGTTATTAGCCACATAATCTGACTTCTGTTAAAAAGCATACTTCCTCTCCCCCCCTTTTTTAACTGAAATTCATTTTTTATACAATATATTCTGATCACAGCTTCTCCGTCTTTATGTACTATCTTTTTCTATTTTGCTTGTTACACATATTTTAGACTCTAAACTATCTTTCTTTTCTTTTTTCCTTTTGTGCTTTGTTTTTGAGATAATATCTTGTATCCCAGGCTAGCTTTGAATCTGGGATCTTATCTCAACCACTCAAGTGCTGTGATTACAGGTATATTCCAACATGCCCAATGAAAGCTACGTGTTTTATAATGCATTTTTACATGATAAGATTCATTAACTGGGTATTAAGTTCCTTAGCTCTAGGGCATTTGGCCTAACCTATTAGAACTTAATCCTGAATATGTGTTTCTCACATCAATATTTTGCTTCTTAGGACAGCTAACCTCATATGGGAAACAGCACACCACATCAGCCTGATACCTATGGTGTTCCTGATGGTTTCAGTCTTCTGGTAAGCCAATGATTAGTTGCTGTAACAATAATTATTAATTCCACATTGCTAATTGAAAGAGTCTTGAATCTGACTCATAGTCATGAGAGTGCCTCTGTGGTTTATAACTTGAATGGTAAGATTAAATAAAACCAAACATTTTCCCCACAGTGTGAGGTGACTGAGAAGGAAGATAATTACTAGAAGAACAATATCCCCTATTTCACTGTGGTGATGAGAAAACCTCACTAAGAGTCCCCAGTCAGGCAGAACTCAGAGCTTTCAAGATCTTATTTCAGGAGTTGATGAACACTGAATGATTCTTGAGCCCAGGCTAACCATATTGCTGCTAGAATTTGTAGATCATCTTAGTGGTTCAAGCTGCTCCTGGACTTATTGCTAGTAACAAGCTGTGCCTTAATGTTTAGGGAAAGAAGGAAGCCTAGGAAAGTTGGAGTTTTAGTTGAGGTTGTAGTTTGGATTCGGATTTCTACCAGTGTAACATTCTTTCAAGACACTCATGAGGGAATTTCATGGAGAAGGTATTTATATGAGGATTATTTCATGTAGAAAGTATTTATATGAGGATTCATTATTAACATTGTGGAGGAGACAATAAGCAGGATTGACTGGGGAGAGAGTGAGGCAGGGAGAAGAAGAGGAGAGAGAGAGAGAGAGAGAGAGAGAGAGAGAGAGAGAGAGAGAGAGAGAGAGAGAGAGAGAGAGAGAGAGAGAGAGAGAGAGAGAGAGAGAGAGAGAGACAGACAGAGAGAGAGAGAGAGAGAGACAGAGACAGAGACAGAGACAGAGACAGAGACAGAGACAGAGACAGAGACAGAGAAGTGAAGTGAAAAGTATTATTTGTGCCACTAAACTACGACTAACACCAGGGGGAGCTTTAGAGCAACTTTGGCACATCAAAGTCTCTCTGGGTTGTAATCGCTGCACATTTATGCTCCTGCCTCAGTTACTGGTTTTTGGCTACCTTTGCAGATTCTTGAATGATTCTGCAGCTGGGGCAAACTCTGAAGTAGTTGACAGTGGGGTGGCATGTCACTCCTGGAAGGGATTCTGGAGACACATCTCCATGTCTATTTCAGCTAGAAAGTGACAGGTGAAAGTGAACTCAGGGTCAACTAATTCCAAGGCCGACGACTTCCCTCCCTCCCTCTCTTTAGTTCTTCAGCAAATAAATATTTATTATTTTCTTATGGAAAGGTACTATTTTAAGTATTAAGAATTCAGTATTAAGAAGATAAGGAATCCTAGTGGAAGCTCCCCCAATCCCTGCCACAGCTTTTAGGGGAGTATATTGCAGTTTCATGGGGAGGGAGGAAGAAATGATAAGCATAACAAAGAAAGAAATGATAAGCAAATTGGGTAATTCAGTGATGGTGTGAAGTTTACACAGGAAAGATAGGAAAAACTCAGCCGTGTATGTCTAGGAGGGAGAATGGGATCGAAGGTGTCCCTGTGGAAAACAGGATTGTCAGACGATTGAGGAAGAAGGCATTTAAGCAAATATTGAAGAGGGCAAGGTCTAAGTCTTGAGGCTGTTTGAAGAATCATGCTAAGCAGAGAAAAGAGCCAGTTAAAAGGCCCGAGGAGGACATGGCCATTACGTAACACAACAGCTATCACAAGCCTGGTATAGAATGCAACATTTGTAAACTACACCCATTTATGTATCACTGTGATAACCTTTATAATATCCCCATACCATTTATACTAGTATTTTGCCACGAACTAGGTTCGTTGTGGGGGCCCCTGGTTCCGTGGGATGAGAGTTCTGGTCAGGTGGGCAAAAAATTCGGCAAGTGACAAACAGAGTCAACACAAGGAAGTGCTCATCAGTCTGAGTGTATTTCTTAAAAATGGCATGAGGCTTTTACAGTCATTACAAAAGAGAAATAAGAAATCTGGCAGCTCAGCGGTTGAGGTACATCTGAGGCCATCTAAAACACACTGGATCTAAAAGAGCAGCCATCTCCTCTGAACTGGTGCAGCATCCCTGGGCTCCGAGCGCTCTCTGGCCCATGTGGCCCGGCTGGCGTCGGGGGTGGGGAGTGGGGGCTGCGGGTGTGCCAGCCAGGAGGGTAGAGGCTCGAATCTCGAATCTAGAATGCTGGCTGCTGCACACTGTCTCTCTCACACACACTCAGCTCAAGGTCCCGCCCATCCTTAGTAAAATGCCCACTATGCTAATCTTCTGGGCTAGTAGAGACAAGTCTCTTTCTTGCTAATTCCTAGGAGTGGTTCAGCTGCAGTGTGACTGAGAATGAGGATTCTACTTAACCTTGCCCTGGGATAAGTCTCCCATTCTGTAAGCTTCAATGCCCTACCCACAATGCCGAAGGCAATTAGTCTGGATGGGTAACATTCTTTACGAAATTCCAAACCAGGGTTTGGCTAAGATGTTGGAACATTGGTAAAGGTCAGAGAGCAATGTCCAATTTTGTCTAGCTATTAATAAATCATATCTTGGTGGGCACCTAGCACTCGAGTTTGCAAGGACATATCTGGGTTACCTCTGAGTTAGGGGATGCCACAACTGACTGAATACCCAGGAGGCACAGACTCCCTCTGAAGTCATTACGCCTCTTGTCCGTGATCAGATACTGCAGGCATTACTGAAGTAGACAAGTGGGTGTGGCAGTATTTAATTAGGCTTATATTTAATTAATTCCCCTTTCACTCAAGTACATACATTTTTAAATTGAAAAAAAACTTTTTTCATATAATATATTTTGATTAATGTTTCCCCTCAACTCTTCTCTGATCCTCCTCACCTACCCAAATCCATAGCCTTTCTTTCTCCTCCTTCTAGAATTCAAACAGACATCTAAAAAACAATAAAATGAAATAATATGAAACCAAACCAAACCAGAAGTACATGTATTTGATAATGAGTTTTGTGATAACAAATGGTTGCTGCTTTGATTTGAGTATGGCTTCAGTATCTCCAGTTCTTCATGAATTTAGTTTAATTGTAAACTATTAAGAGAGAAGGAACTTAATATGACTATGATGTTAGAACTGGAGACTTTGTGAAGTCGTACATGTGAGGATCATAAAATGTCAATAGGGTTGAATCCTGATGGCTTTATGAAAGGGAAACTGATCAGAATAGAAACACTCATACACATATACTCCCTTACTCTTGCTAAGTGATGTCCTGTACCACATCAGGTTTCTGTCACTACGCAGGCAATTACTAGATGTAGTTTTTGACAGTCTACCCCCAGAACTGTACAAGAATAAATCCTTTTACTTCAAAGCTTACCCAATTCATGTCATGGGCCACAAAAAATAATCCTATAAGCCATCAAGATAACAGGAGCTACTTATTCAGATTCTGAGGGAGACAGGCACTAGTCTCAATATTTAACAAAGATTCAAGGACTGGAGAGATGGCTCAGCAGTTAAGAGCACTGATTGCTCTTCCAGAGGTCCTGAGTTCAATTCCCAGCAAC
This sequence comes from Mastomys coucha, assembly GCF_008632895.1. NCBI lineage: Eukaryota > Metazoa > Chordata > Mammalia > Rodentia > Muridae > Mastomys > Mastomys coucha. Next base: position 40,663,813 of record NW_022196897.1, read on the forward strand.
CACATGATGGCTCACAACTATCCACAATGAGTTCTGATGCTCTCTTCTACAACTACAGTATACTTAGATATGATAATAAATAAATCTTTAAAAAAAGATTCAAAGGCAAGCAGAAGATTAGGGTGTGAATGTAGCTTAGTGGTAGAGTACGTGCCTGACATGAGCATGGGTTCAAGTCCCACCACTGAAAGAAAAAATAAAGACAAGGAAGGCTTCAGAGAATATTGGTATGGGAGAAATCGTGGGTGGACTGCCTAGCAGAAGAGTGCCCCATGTGGTTGCTCAGGGGAGTATATACTTGGGTTCCTACCATCAAGTCAAATTTGGTTCAACTTTGATCTCAAGCTGGATGTAGGTAGAAAATGGGACACACTGTTAGTTTTAATAAAGTTCCAGATGCTTTGGGTTCATGGTTTGCAAAAGCTGAGAGGAATGGCTGATAAAGGCAGTAGTACAACTTCCTACAAGTCTGACTGTTGATAGTGGGTTGCTTTATACCGTATGTAATCTGAAATAGTGGATTGGTGCCAGACTTAGTTGTTGTTGATTGTATGTAGGTCAGAGGTTTTGTTTCCATGTGTGGCCAGATATTGTCAATTTATATATTCAGTTGCATTACTTTGTAAGTAGCTGTAGAAACAAGCACACATATGTGAATATGTAATTATTATAGTAGAATTTTTCCATGTGAAACTGGAAATAAGTGTATGAAATATTGAGCATACGTCCATAAGAATGTGTTAATACATTGGGAAAACGTGAGTGACAGTTATAAAATACATATTTTATTTAAGTTCTTAGACTGTAGATGACTAGCATATAGGGTAATCTTGAGTATTTCTTCAGTGTTATGTGAGTGCATGAGTTTCTGCTGTAAGGTTTCCTTATCCCCTGGGAATAAAGAGAGATGGACAGGCCACATCATTAACTTACCACTTTAAGGACTGATCTGAGAAGATTTATTGTAATTGGTGCTGGTTTCCCTAAGACCATGGAAGTTTTAAAAGCAATACTGAAATTTAGTTGTTAATGCTTTGGAAAGTCAGAGAAATTGTCTTAAAGCCTTGCACATTTGGTGTGAGGGACAACAGAGTAACTATAAAGATGAATTAACAACAAAGAAGGGTGTTTTATAGATGTAGTAAGTTAAATCTGTATTTGTTGGACTATAATACTCAAAATAAGGAAGACATTATAACTTTTTTCTAGGCTATTTTGCCTATTTTGCCTGTCAAACACATCCCTTGTGCACACACACATGTGATTATGTGTTTTATTTAATACCATTTTGCATCTATCTTCCCTAATTGACTGTGGAATCCTCGAGTAAGAATTAGCTAGAATTAGTCTTATAAATGTTTGAGCTATGACCTATTCATCCTGAGTCTGCCAAATAGCTTATGCTCAATAAATGACAACTAAGTAAATCAGCAAACAAATATTTAGGGTGTTTGCACATCTACATGCAACATGATGATCGCACTGCTTGAGTCTGAAGAAAGCAATGGCCAGTAGTTCAGTTATCCTCACATGGATATCTCCCTCCTTAAGGCTTGATGATTGGTGATAAGAGAGCATGGAAGACCAGCTGTCTGGCTCCTTGGCACCAAAGCTCATAATTTAACAATATAATTTGTGGATGTTTGTCCAAAACAAGCTACATTCTGTCTTCTAAGCATGATGAATTAATACTATTACTCTCCACTTGTGGAGGGTTGCTTTTGGAAAAACAGCAAATGAAGCATTTGAAGGAGAATTTTGCCAAAAAACTGCTAATATCCACTACAGGCCGGTTTGGCTCTTCCCTCTTCTCTTTTCCATATTTAAAACTGTGAAAGACACCTCCATACTCCTTATCTCTTCCCTAGGTGGCTGTACTGTTCATGATCCCTCACTGCTATGCTAACATGTTTTGAGTAGTTTTCCCAAAGGACCTGAGATAGATGTCATTTGGTAGATGATAATTCAGTAGGTTCTATAAAAATGTCTAAGTTCATACAAGTTTAAATAACAATATAAGGAAAATCAAACCAAACCAAAAAACAAAACAAAACAAACAACAACAGCCCTGAATGGCAATCTGTACTTGTTTCAGGAGACTCATGTGGTATTCATACTTATTCAGCCAAGATTCCAATTTAGTAAATTTCCTCTTTAAAAACATATCAGTATAGACTTAAGGATATATGCCAGTTTTCAGTCTAGTGGTGGGTTTTACAATCTGAAGCCCAATTGAAACATCATGGTGGAACCATGCTCAGTGACTGTGGACATATTACTAAAGTATTTGGAAATCTTACTTATAGGACTTGAGTCAGAAATGTCTTCTTATCAGTGGGGCAGTGTTCTGTAGGGTTTATTAGTTGGCACTCCGCTCTAGGGTAGGTCTGGTGAGAATGGCCACTCTCCATTTGTGGCTACCTCAGGTCAACATGACATTTTACTAAGCAGAATTGTGATGATTCGACATAAACTTTCATAGGGTAAATGAAGAAAGGCTTAATGTGATGGTTTGAATGGTAAATGTCCTGGTCATTTGAATAGTTGGCCCCAGCTGGTGGTTGTTTGGGGGAGGGTTAGGATGAATGGCCTTGGCTGGGGAAGAATGTTCCTAGGTTTTGAGGTTTCAACCGAACTTTCAAAGTAGCTCTCTCTGCCTCTTGCTTGAGAGGCTGGAGATGTGAGCTTTCAGCTGCTGCCTTAGCCTCTGGCCATTGAACCTTTGCTCTGTATTATAAGCTATAACCTTCTGCAACTATGAGCCCAGTTAAACTCTTCCTTTTATAAGTTGTCTTGGTCATCAGGTTCTTTCACAGGAACTAAAAAGTAGCTAATGCACCTAGCTAGTCAGCAAGTGGGTTTAACAATTAGATCTTCATTGAAAGGTTAGTGGCATTTAGGTTGTGTGAATTGGGTGAAATCGTTTAGAGACATGTGCCACTGCCACAAGAGAGGGCAATCACAAACTCCTTGGACTTGTATCCTTGGGCACAATTCATACCCAGTCTCTGTCCAGGCATTGCCTCAGTAATGGATCAGCAGAAGGCTTTCATTAAAGTATTGTCGTAGGGTCTTTGGTGACCTCTCATGCAAGCTGATGACAGAAAGAGCTGAGGCTTTATCATGTACACAATGCAGTCAGTAAAATGCTACATGTGTGTTTACTCATTGGTTCTGTATAATTCAAACTTATACTATGACAAAGTTTGGCCTGTCATTTACTTTCATTAAAGCCATTGGGCATTGTGATGTAACTATACTTTGCCCATATAGACTCTTTAAAGACAGCCTTTTCTTTACATGTCACAAAAGGCCCAAGAGTTATAATTGACCAACTAAGTTTTTTTTTTTTTTTAAAAATATATATATATATATATTTTCTCTCTTTATGCACAGGTTTGCTGTCTCCTAATTTCTGAGTTTTTTTTTTGTTTGTTTTATTTTGTTTTGTTTTGAAGTTGAGCAGTAGGATCTATCTCTGTCTGTATTCTTTCTCTGTCTGTCTGTCTGTCTGTCTGTCTGTCTGTCTGTCTGTCTATATCCCCATATATGGAGCCTTCTCATAGGAAATTATTTAGTGTGGTAGTGAAATGTACCAAGTCTGAGTGTGTAGGGCAGGTGTTTAGGAAACCACAGGCTGGCTCTCTTAAAACAGAATGAAGTTGCTATTTGCTGTTGTAACCCAGGGAAACACAGTGATGTCAAAATTACTTTCCAAGTGATTAAACTAGACCCCCTCAAGTTATCAAGGATAATCTCTTTTGTTTAAATCAAGTGTGGACTTTAATTATCTTTACAAAATTTCTGCCCAGCCACACTCAGTCTTCGGTCAGTCTTTGGACTGGGATCTACACAAACTGACACTTCTAAGAAACATTTCATCCAGTTTTGGTTTTTCAGACAGCCAAGGTTGGCTTGTACCAGTCTTCTGTTCATGCCTCCTGTACATCTACTACAAATGGTCATTGATTTTGTTCAGTCTCATGGGGAGTTTTCTGATTTCATTATTGTTTTGTTTGTTTTGTAGAAATGATTGTAGCCATTTTAAATAGAGTTGGGTAAAATAGCTTATGTTAAAGGTATTATTTTTTTCCTTTTTAAATTCCTGCTTGAATTTGTAACATGAGCTTCTCCAGCTCAATTCCCTGATTAAATGGGTTTATCTCTTCAAAATACTTGCTGAGAAGGTATCTATTCTTCTGCATCCTGTGCAGAGCAGTGGTAGTGTAACAGAGGGGTCTGTGGGGACAGACATGGAATGTAGAGTCAAAGGCACTGAGCACCACACTTTACTTTGATCCCTAGGAAGTCATTTAATCTGACTGAAATTTGACACCTTATTTGTAATGTATAGGAGGTGTCGATATTTCCTTTTAAGAGTTAAAATAATCAGAAGTAGTATTGAGAAAGGCACATCATACATTCTTAGTATATAAATGTCATTATCATTGAATCAGTAACTATACCCTTTGCTGTACTGCATGCTCTGGTCACTTTCCTTTCTCTAAGCAGAATCCAAAAGGCCAGAGCACTAAGAGGAAGGGAAACTTGGTTCTAACTGAATCTGAAATACACTCATTACATGATGAAATCATATTGATAAAAAGTATCATATTGATTAAAATCAAAGGTTACCTATTATGCAGTTAATAAGTCCTCTGTGACATTATATGTTCTTTCTACCTTCTGTTGAGTTGAGGAATGAATATTTATTATATTTTTTTAGCCCTTAATATTAGTCTTAAAAGTAGCCTGAAAAAATTTTACTGAAGGCCCAATGATCATTGCAGAAGATGAAGCAGAAAGATTTTAAAAGCCAGAGGCCATGATGATGATAAATAGTGTCTTTTAGACACAGCAGGGTAATTGTACATAGGAGTTCACAGCAGTGAGGCAGCATGTACAATACTTGGGCAAGCTGATTCCAGATAAAATCCCAACAGAGAGATGGAGGGTGGGCATAAAGTCACCTCTAGCTAAGGAGCTATTGGAAATTGATTGATAGCTAGTGGGAAAGGAAGAGTCATCTGTCTTCAAGAATGTGGCCTCTAGTAGGTGGGTCATGCCTCAGTGGAAGGCCACATGTCCAATAGTATGTGAGCATCATCAATTGTACGTGATGTGCTAAAGAAAAAGGAAGAGATAGAGTTGTTTGGTAGGGAAACAGATGTTAGAATGGTATCTGGGAGGAGACGGGAGATGTGAATATGATCAAATACATTGCACAAAATTCTCAAAGAACTAATAAAAACATATCTTTGTATTTATCTAAGGTGAGCTCTTTAGCAGTTATATATATGAATTGTCTTTTATTCATTCAATATTACAAGATTTTATGCTGTTATGAGATTCTGTTTTATCTTAGCCTTTTAAGCTCTACAAATAGAAGATAATGCAATAGATCAGGCCTTTCACTTAGTTGATCTTAGCCAAAAGGCCAAGAAGTAATCAAGCCTTTTAGGATTGGCAAAATTTAATTTCTCTTTCCTAGAACCAGAAAGTAAAGAAATTTTAAATTTATGTCTTTCTTTAAATCTAATAAATTTTATACTTCAGGCCCAAAGAAACTAGTACTTGAGATTTTGACTAGTGACAAGGAGAAAAATATCAATAAGCCAGCATCAGTTTAGCAACAGGCAACATTTTGTAACTCAGAATATTTCAGTGTCTAAAGGAACTTTCAAAACAAATAAATTTAGTGATTTCATAAGAATTGACATAGGTTGGGGATAAATCATTCAACTTATATAGGTACAAAAATTATCTATAAAATTTTGCTTTGATGTACCTCCCTGCTTAGATTTTCTCCTCCCTAATTACCATTCCCACACAGTCCACAGGTAGATGTTAGGCAAGACTCCCAACTTATCCTTGCCTCAAAGAACAACTTGCACTCAGAGTATGCCATAACATCCTCTTCTCTACTACCTTAAGTACCCTTTCCTATTCTGCTCCTGATCTGGTTGTCATCAAATGTTGTTTTCATTGGGTAAATTACCCCAGGGACTCAGCAAAGTCCCAGGGTGCAAAGGGGAAAAACCATGATCCCTGTCTTTAGCAAGCTATTACAGGCCATTTTCTATTGTAAATTGGGTAATTTGTAATACAGAATGAGAATATGTGGTGGGGGGTAAGAGAAAGCATATAAGAGAGTAAGAAGGAGTCCAGGGAGCTAAAGTTGCTTCGGTAACCATCGACTTACATGAAAATACTTGCTGTTTAGTAATAGCATTAGCTCACCTTGAAGGAAGAGCCTGCAGAGCCTAAATACACTATTAAGATACTTCTTTAGTATTACTTTGACAGTTCAGTTTCAATTGCTGGATGCAGTACTGCACATCTCTGAGAACTTGTAAGATGGAGGCAGAAGCACATTTGTGGAGTGGTAGAGAGGTAGACAGTGAGAACTGGTAAAGGTGTGGCTTCTGTAGTGGAGCAGAAATGCAAAGTTCTCCACTGGAAGCCCAAGACTCCAGTATGTACTGCTTATTATGATTCTTCATTGAGGACTGTTGTTTGCTGGGAAATATGGTGTAGGAGGTGTGCATGCATCTCTCTCTTTCTGTCTCTTTCTGTCTCTTTTTGTCCATGTCTGTCTCTGTATCTGTCTCTGTCTGTCTGTCTGTCTGTTTGTCTCTCTCTCTCTCTCTCTTTCTCTCTCTCTCTCTCTCTCTCTCTCTCTCTCTCTCTCTGTGTGTGTGTGTGTGTGTGTGTGTGTATGCTTGAGATGGCAGAATAAAGGTTTCTTGGTAGAGGTAACTGCATTCACAAATAATCAAAGGGTTAAGAAACACTGTTGTTCTTGGGAAGCTGCCAGTCAGCCATACTTTCCTAGCAATTCAGCAAAGTATCAATGGGGTAGGATGCAGGTATCCTAAGGACAAATGAGGGAGGAGAAATTTTGCATTGTTATCCTTGAATGGGAATGACTGAGCAATTTTTAAAGAGATAGTGTCAAACTGACCAACTAATTGGCTATGAAAGCTTCATTTGAGGTGACCAAGAGCAGGAGTCAAAAGGCCACTGTGAATGCTTTGGCAGTAACATAAGTACAGCATAAAGAAGAGAGGTGGACATTAATTAACAAATTCATTGACCGTCCAACAAGTCCTAGTTGACTACTGAGAATGTGTCAGGCATGTGGGATATGGAGGTGAACACATAATTGTTCTTTCATGTACATTACCAGGAGGGAACTCAGAGCGTATTCTTCCCATGCTGAGCCTCTGAGGTTTTCCTACTGGGATTAAAAGTGGATTTTGGGCTGAGGGGCCTTGGACAAGTTACTGAATTCACTAGTATGTCTGTAAGGGAGACAACTGTCTATATGTCTATATAACAAAGTTTTCATTTAGATAAGTGGGCCAAGTATACACAAGGACTCAGCAGTACTCACCAAGTTACTAATATCTCTTGCCTATCTCCTTAGAACTAGGGACAATGAGAGGCCAGGCTGCGAGTGAAACAGGGATTGGAATGAAGGCTCACTATGCATGACATGTGTGATTTATAACTGTTAGAGGCCAACACTAAAGCCGGGCTGCATTAGAATGACCTTCTTCTTCTCCTTGATCATCTCTAGATCCTGATATACCACTCACGAAGGAAGGGTCAGGTACATCTAGTGGAGAAGGTGCTGTGATTGCCTTTCAGGCTCCAGGTCATCACCTCTTCCTTCCTGATTTCTCTAACTCCCCAAGTTGACAGATCACCTTTGGCTTCAGCTTATCAAGTTCTCCTTGCTTCGACACAGGAGCAGATGGATGAGTTCAGGTTAGGGTTGAGTTCAGAAGGATGTGAGCCTCGCATTAGAAGACATAAAGTAAAACAAACAAACAAAAAACTTTATCTACTTATATTCACTTAAAAAATACTAGTAGTGATGTATTATTTTAAAATATACAGTTAATATGTTTGGAGTTATTTAAAATTTATATTGAGAAAAATGTATGTATTTTCAGTATTGCTGTAGACAAGCATCTACATAAGACTGTTCAATTGATTGTTGTTTTATATCAAACAATTCTTATAATAAAAATAAAACAAACAAACAAACAAAAAACAAGATATAAAGTGGGAAACAGAAGGCAGAAGGAAACCAGTGGTCAGAGAGAAGAAGCCTGCAGGAGATACCATCTATTTATGTTGAAGGCCTTTAATGGCTTCTTTACTATTGCTTTATTTATTCAAAGCTTGTAACTGATGACTGTGAAAACTCACATTTCAGGCAGGAAGACAAGCTTGGCATTAGCCGAAGATGCGCCTGAGAACAAATTGCTCTGGAGGTAAATAGTGACCACCTGAAATTGCTCATGGCCTGGGGGCTACCTATAATCATTGTCCTTTAAATGTGTGTCTCATATTAAAGAAAGAAATTCTATATAAAACAATATCAGATCTCCCACCTGAGGATGGATAATATCTTAGATGTTTCTGAGATTGTAGTCTAGGACATCAGGAATGCCTGTTTCCATGTTGCCATGACAACTTCTCTCTCTTATGATGGGAAGGAAGATAGAGGTCATGTTGGTGGGCTGTTTAAATGTTGCTCTGATCATGCTTTTTATTTCCGTGGGGGAAAGAGAAAAAGGCTATAGGCAGGAAGAAAAAACAAGGATAGAAAATAAAATATAAGAGATAAAGGGATTCCTGTGAGTGATTTTTAAAATGGATTTTGTTATTGAAGGATTTGTATTAATTCAATTGGATTTAACATCTAATAACAGCACTGAAGATGAAATCTCTAACACTTGAAGGTATAATGAGCGTTCAAGTACCAAATGATGCAATGGCCTCTTTTCTATTGTGGAGAGAGACTTTAAAGTAGATTGCAGGGAAGAGAGAAAGAGGTTATAAAAGCCATCACTTAAGATTTAGAGCAAAGGGAAGAACAGATTTTCTTTAAATTAATGTCACTTCTTTTGGTGATTTCTATTCTCTTCTTGAACTCACAGTTTAGAATTGAATAAAACCTCAGTTAAATTAGGGATTAGGGCAATATGAGTCAGGTACAGTTAGAAGTATAGGGACAAAAAAGTATTGGGAAAGCCAATGAATAATGATAATGCAATTTTATTTTGTATATTTTAAATAGGCAGGGGGAAGGAGGAAAGAAGAAAGGAGAAGGGGAAAGGAAAGAGAGGAGTGATGAGGGACAGAAAGGCAACTCAGGGATTAGCAAGAGCCAGCGCTGCACCCTCCTTACCCTATGTCTAAAGGATAGAGAGGGATAATGAGTGACATATGACTTCTGGGACTGGGCAGCCTGGTGGCTGGGAGTTGTGACCATCAAAAGGTCATTTCTTAGGAGACAAGCTGCTGTTGAAAATACTATCCAATTGGGGGAGGGAGGGAGAGAGAGAAGAGAGAGAGTGAGAGAATAGTGTATATACTTCTTTCCAGTCTCGTAAAATTTCGTTTTCCAATCTCTTTCTTAGTGCTTCCTACTGATCAAATCTAACAAGAAGCCAGCCACTGAAGGATCATGGGAAGCAGATGCCATGGGGCCGCTTCCTGTAGTGCAGGGCAGATGATGGAAGATTGTCTTAGAGACAAACAATAAGCAAAGGGCTCAAGGGAATGTGGGATAATTAAAGACTTGGAAAAGAATGTGGACTTATTATTTCAAAATGAATGCCACGTCCAATATGTCCAGGTACCCTGCTTCCTAGAGTGTGTAATCTGTGGCAACAAATATACCATTCCAATTAGAGCAATTCCTTGTTGTGTCAGAATGGGATTTACCATCACAATCCATTTGGAGACTACCACAAAGCCTTTCCTGAAAACCTAAGCTCCATGTCAGTTAAAAAAAATAAATCAATCAGAAGTGATCAAAGTTGAGCTGTAAAAATCTCCCCAATGAAATTTGCATATCAAAGCCAACTAGGCTCAAAGTTTATACAACTAAATGAACTTCTATGCAGTTAGAATAGGTATGGAGCATCACATTAAATATTACACTTTCAGTATCAAATATATTTGATTCAATTTTTTACAAATTACTGTAAAATTCTGATGTGTGATAATGTTTTTAACTATTGGCAAGTTTAAAAAATAAAGTTTATAAAATACAACTCCCAAACTATAAAATCCTCAAAACAAAGAATATTCCCCTAACTCCTAGCAGGATGCTGATTTAGAACCCCAGAATGTTAGAGTCAGAACTTAAATTAACACAGGATGCCTGACTACCATGTTTACCCAGTCACTATTTGAAATAACATTTTGGGAATTGCAATCTTCCTGTGGTATCCTCAGATTGTTAGCAAGAGGTTCATCCTGTTAAACAATCTGCCTTCTACATATTCCCTACACTGAACACTGTTTTGATGTCTAGGGTCAAACACAAGGATTAACCCCTTTGCTCTATGACATTCCTTCAAATGTTAAAAGGTGGAAGTCATGCATCCCTGACTGTGACCTTTTTCGAAACCTCTCCAAGCTCTTCAGAGATTTCTTCTCTTTTGGTTGATTTTTCTGCTGTTGTTATTTATGTCGGATCTTATTACTTTTACTTTTTTTTTTTTTTGTAGTTTGAATAAGAATGGCCCCTGTAGAGTCATAGATTTGAAGGCTTGATCATCATGGAGTAGCACTATTAGGAGGTGTGGCTTTGTTGGAGTACATGTGTCTTTGTTGGAGGAAGTAGAGGTTTGTGATGCTCAAGCCAGGCCTAGTGTCACTCTTTTTTCCTTCTGCCTGCTGATCCAGATGTAGAACTCTCAGCTACATCTCCTGCACCATGTCTGCCTGCATGCCGCCATGCTTCGTGCCATGATGATAATGGACTAAACCTCTGAATGTAAGGCAGCTCCAATGAAATGTTTTCTTTTATATGCAGTGCTTATAAAAGTCATGGTATCTCTTGGCAGACATAAAACCCTAAGACAGTCCTCAAGGCTGGGTACCCCAGCAATCCAAAGAGTTCCAGAAGAGTTACTCCTCTGGTTCCTGATGGAAGCTTGGGATGGCTTGGTTTTAATATAAGTATACGAATAATAAGCAGCAAGAAGCAGACCAATTTACCCCGAGGCAATAGGGAAGGCCCAGGAAGTAAAAGGCAAGATGATCTTTCCTCTATTACTTCCTTTTGTCTGGGCAGTGCTCCCACAATGGGATTGGCTCTTCTCTCATCAATCAAAGCAATCAAGACATTTCTTCAGGTGAAGCTTCCTGCTCTGGTGATTCTAATTTGTGGTCAGTTGACATTAAAACCAATGCTAATACCATTAGAAAGTATTTACCAAGAGTTACTGAATTCAATCACTTTTCTTTTTAAAACACAACTACTTCTGTGGAGCTGCAGATGGGACATCTGCAATACCCATGTTAAAAATACATGAGTAGTTATATTTAAAGTAACAAAAACCAACCAACCAACCAACCAACCAACCAACCAACCAACCAACCAACCAACCAACCAATCAACCAACCAATCAACCAACCAACCAACCAACCAACCAAACAAGCAATCAATCAACCAACCAACCCCCAAAACCCCAGGAGCAGAACTATAACTCAGTGTCAGGGCATTTGCCTAGCCTGTGTGAGGTCCTAAGATCAGTAAGCAGATGAGGAAAAAGTAAACAAAAATAATACAATTAAAGTTTAGTGTCTCAGCTAAACAACATCTACCTGTGCCCACTGGCTACCATTTGGACAGGGCAGATGTGCAATACTGTTGCCATCACTGACAGAACTTGTGTAGCATCTTACTCTAGACTAGACTGTGATGGTATTCCTCTGAACTTAGCATGGTACTAAGGCTTCCATGGTACTAGGCTTCTCGCTCCCTCTCTCTATCATCTGGGCTCTTATATTTCAAGCAATTCAGTCTTGGTTCACTTTCACTTTTGGCAGTCAAACCACATGACTGGTTCACGGGGAACCTGTGAGCAATTAAACTTCACAGGAAATTTAATATTTTTCTCCAGACGCTTTTATAATCTTGTAAACGTATGCCATATTGAGGGTTTAGAACATTCTCTGTCAAGGCACATGTCAGGCCTTGAAGACCATATAGTCTCTGTTGTAACTCCTTAGTGTAGCTGTTGTTGGAAAGTAGCTGTGGGCACTGTGGTAAGGGGTGGGGTTGCTGTTTTGTTGACAGGATAATGTGTAGGGAGTATCTTTCTGATGCACGATAGCCTGTTCTGTTCAGGATTCTATAACAAAAAGTTACACTGAGTAACTTGGTGTGTTCAGAGAATTCTCCTCTTCTTCTACTTCCTCTTCCTCCTCCTCCTTCTCCTCCTCCTCTTCCTCCCTCCTCCTCTTCCTCCCTCCTTCTCCTCCTCCTCTTCCTCCGTCCTTCTCTTCCTTCTCCTCTTCCTCCTTCTATTACTGAGACAAGATCTTACTCTGTGGTTTTGGCTGTCCTGGGACTTACTATGTAGACAAGGCTGGCCTTGAACTCACAGAGATCTGTCTGCCTCTGTCTCTGTAGTAAAGGCATTTTAATGCTTCTATGCCCAGCTGATTCTTCTTAAAGTCTTTCAAATGAGTTTGATGAGACGGTAAGGTATGGCTACTTCCTGGTTTCAGTGAAAAGTTCTTTATTTCCCTAACCCCTTATAGCCAGGCTGGTCTTCAACTTTCTATGTAGCTAAAATGATCTTGAACTTCTGATGCTTTTCACATTTTGGAAGGCTGAAAAGTCTAAAATTAAGGCCAATTTGATGTTGAGGGTCAGTGGTCTTGTTGAATCGTCATATGGGATGGGCTAAGCAGCTTTCTGGGCCTCTTTTATACAGGCACTACCTCCATTCATGAGGATCCTTCCTTGATAATTTAGTTACCTCCAGAATTGTTTCCACGTTATCACTCTGACAAGATGTTGCTCAGTCGGTATTTGCTTGGCCTTGTGAGCTTGGGCAGGACTTCAGGATAGTGTGAGCCTGTGGTAGAGAATAGCTGTGAGAGAGAGTGGCTAGCAGTGATATACTCCTAAGGGATCAACCTTAGCTCTGTCAGCTAGGCCATACTTCTAAAGTTACCACAACCTTCACAAACAAAAGTCAACTGTTGAAAAAAATGAACCTGTGGGTGACATTTCAGATTCAAGCATTCTGCCCTTGGCCCCCAAAGGCTTATGGTATTTAGTCCAAGAGTCTGCAAGGTACAACAGTTCCAACATTTATTAAAAGTGCAAAGTTCAGTTTCTGCTGATACTTAAGAAAACTCTTTGCTGTGAGACCCTAGAGAATAAAAAATAAAGTCACACTTTTCCAGCACAGTGGCACAGAAGATATATGCTCTTTGTACATGGAGGAATGGAGGCATTGAAAAGAGGATAGAACCCAGACATACGCAGAGCTCAGCAGAGCAAACACTACCTTGAAGTTCTGTATCCACTTTTGGGATATGACTTCCTAGTGACGTATTTAATGATCTTATGGCCTAGCCACTCAGTCTACATAACCTCTGTCTTGGGTTAACTCCACTTGCTCCCTACAGCTTTCCTGGGCAACTGTGCCCCATTCTTGGCACTTCTAGATTCATGGAGTCTCTACTCTAACTCATCCTCCTCTCTCCCAATACCATGTGGTATATTTTCAGGGCTTCCAGTAGGGACTCTGACCCTGGTGCATATTACCAGGTCTTGACCCTTCTTTAAAAGTTATGGTGGGAGCTTCCACATCCAGTGACTCTTGAACTCTATAGTGTCACATTGGCAATGCCAAGGGCTGCTGTCTGCTCAAGGAATTTCTGGGGCTTTCTGGGCCATGGCTTATAGCAGCCTCTGAGTACATGAACAGATTAATTGAAGAAAGCCTCAGGTACCTTAGTAGTCCTTTTTTTCTTAAGGGAAGTCTTTTAAAATGAGTTTAGGACTTTATGCTTTTGAGCCATGATGGTCTGGTTAAGGTCTGGCTATTTCCTCTAATGCTCATGTCAACCTTCCTGTGGTCTCAGTGAAAAGTTCTTTACTTTCCTCCACCCTCTGTCTGAAAGCTGATCTTGAATTCGCTATGTAACTGAACATGACCTTGGGCTCCTGAACCTCTTGCTTTCACCTCCTGATGGCTAAGTTTGTATGGTGCTGGGGATATAACCCAAGGCTTAATGCAAACTGGGCAAGTACTCTTCTAATTGAACTACTTCCACAAAGTTCTCTAACAGATAAGTAATTAAAAGTCAACAGAAATCTTGAGCACAATAAGTAGTGTCCAGGGAAATCTTAAGAGACAGCTGAAAGACTTAGATGGTAAAGAAAGGTTCTTATCTGGGGTGAGGAAACACGCACATACCAGCAAACACACACAGAGCAGAAGGGGCCTTGGAAAAACAAAAAGCATTCGTTCCTTGACAGAAGGGCAAATTTTTTTTAAGGTTTTTGAAGGGTTTTCTTCCCTAAATTTAGGATTGGTCATTTTGAACAAACAGGGAAGTTGATAGTCCGACAGCTCTAGCATAAACGTGCCCTAATCTGGCCTTGAACTTGACCACAGGCAAGAGGACCCTGCTGATGGGAGAAAAGCCCACAGAACTTTATTTTAAATGGTCATGCTTTTGTTTCAGGTCAGGAGTATGAAGGAGAAGCCAGCTATTTTGGAAATTCATCATTTTTATTATTTAGATATGACCCCTCTCCCTATCTGTCTGTCTGTAAGGGGATGTGTGTAACTCTTTGTCCCTAAAAAGGATGTATACCTTTCTCCCTTCATATATTCCTATCCTGAGCCCCAGGGTAGTTTCATAAAGTCTTTAATGCTCATAAGACAAGGAAAGCATATTTCTTCTTGTAGCTTCTTCCATGTTGAACAAATATACTTCTGGTAAACCTCGTAGACACACATTCACTTCTGATTTACTTGTCTTTTCAGCAACATTCGATACTCATTTCTTTTCCTTCCTCCCTTCCTCCCTCTTTCCTTCTTCCTCCTCTACCTTCTTCTTCAAAATACTTAATTATTTAAATGTGCATTAGTGCTTTTGCCTGCATGTTTGATTGTTTGATGTAGGTTGTTATATAAGGTTGTTGGTCTGGAACTGGAGTTACAGATGTTGTGAGCTGCCATGTGGGTGCTGGGAATTGAACTCAGATCCTCTGGAAGAGCAGCCAGTGCTCTTAACTACTGAGCCATTGCTCCAGCCTCCCTTTGGGTGTTTTATATGAACACACAGTTCAATAACTGAACAGAAATAAATTATGTTTTCCCAGTTAGAACTACTGTTTTTCTTGTTCCTTCCTCTTTGAATAGAGTTCCAAGCTAGACATCTGCGTGTCATCTGCTTCCTCCTTTGACAGCCCTACCAATTACTAAGTCCTGGAAATGTCTAAACATGTTGGCATTCACTTTCAAATCCACCCACTTTTCACTAGTTTCTGCCACTTGCCTGCTTGTCTGTATTTCTGCAACTGTCTTATAATTGCCTGTCCAGAAAGTAGTCATCACAGTGCAACCTGAATAGTCTTCCACCAACCATGTTATTCTCTTGCATAAGATTCATCAGTGATTTCATGACATTCCTATAATTCAATGTAAATTTCTTCAGTTCATCAACAAGGCTCTTTACAATATGTATCTCTCAAAGCTTGGCATATCACTGAGTGTTCTTTGTTATGGACTCTGATTCAGCTGACCCACTCACACTAAAATATTTTATTTTTCATTAGCATGTAATAACTGAATACATTAGTAAGGTTTAGTGAGAAAGTTCAACACATGTAGGCAGAATGTGCTGATCAAATCCGGTACTTATACATGACCCTTTTATACCTCTAGCAATCAATCTTCTACATTTGAGTTAAATATCCATATAAGACAGAATGTGTGGTGCTTGCCTTTTCCTGTCTTGCTTATTTTACCAGTGATAGTATCTTTCAGTTCCATTCATTTGGTGCAAAGGACAGAACTTCATTGTTCTTTATGGCTATATTGTATCTCATTGAGTATATATGCCACAATTTCTTTACTCATTTGTGTACTGATCATTACTAGCATTGGGATCCCTGCTCATGTTCTTTCTTCAATGAGAAACAATTTCTCCTTAGTTCATTTGGGCTAGATCTCTGAGCTTAGACGTTGCTTCACTATAAAGCTCTTTATGACATCTGTAAGCTTCATTAGTTCCCCTGGACTGTGTTAGGTGACTCCCATCTATACTCACAATACCCAATCTGAGAGTAACTTTTATACCGTGTTGCAATTCCCAGTAGTGTCTCATCAATTCCATTTAGTAGGCTGTGTGAAGGCAGACTGTTTTCTTTTTCTTCCTATTTTATATCCATAATTGTTTTTTTTTTAATTATGCTTCATAGAAATGGTTTGGAGCTGGGCAGTGATGGTGCATGCCTTTAATTCCAGCACTTGGGAGGCAGAGGCAGGTGGATTTCTGAGTTCAAGGCCAGCCTAGTCTACAGAGTGAGTTCCAGGACAGCCAGCACCACACAGAGAAAACCTGTCTCGAAAAAAATAAAACAAAACAAAACAAAAAACAAAACAAAAAAAGAAATGATTTGGGGCTGGGAAGCATATGCTTGATATACCATCAACTTCATTGTTCTAGAGCAACAGATGCAAGGGCAGTTGAGTTCAATTCTGGGATGCTGTTCTGAATTATAAGGAACCCTCTAGTCTTTTTTATCTTTGATCTGATGTACCATATCATGGTAGCTGACCTCAGATAGAGTAAAAAATGGAGCAGAATCTGGAGTTGAGAAGTACATATTTCACAACCTTACATTAATGAAACAGACAGTAGAATGACTCAGAACATAGCTACAATGGAGTTTGTACTGAGTTAGTTCAAACCAGGTTGAACTATTTGAGAAGCAATAATGCCCTCTGCAACATATATACAGGCATCCAGGAGCCTGTGTTTGGTGCTGTCCAAGAACAATTTAGCAACAATTCCTTCTAGATGATGGTGAATGAGCTTCTCTATAGAAGAGTATCTAGCTACAAAAGCAGCTCTGTCTGCAACTGCCCGTTTTCCTCCCAATAATTCAGAATCTGGAATCATGTTCAGTCCTTAGCCATTTTTGCAAAGTCTCTTGCTGGATCAAAAACTGGAGGCCTTAAAAAAACCAAGGTTCTCATCTAGTATTTAGTTTTGGCTCTGTTGGACATTCAGGATACCAGAACTTTCCAGAGGGTGCAGTGCCAGGTCTTCATTGGAGGCTGTGAATGCCATGCCACGCTAGCTGCATCTTCTCTGATGAGGTGTCTAATGCCTAGAAATAGTTTTCATAGATGGTTAAGCTTTTAACTGAAAAAATCATAGATGTTATAAAGTGAGGTTTTACCAGCAACCACACTTTAACAGAAAGCTCAGCTCCAGAAGCTTTGTAAGTGCTGAGACACATATAAGTTCTGACTGCTGTAGGGGATTCGGGAACTCCTGCTAGCTTTCAGAATATCCTAGTCCATGACTCCAGTTTCTCTGTCAACCTTTACTTGTAATAGCCCACTATCCCCTTCATCTTCTCCTTTGTCCTTTCTAAATAGCCAGTGATTTTAGAGGTATGGTTCCTATTGTTGTTGTTTTCTCGAGACAGGGTTTCTCTGTATAGCCTGGCTGTCTTGGAATTCACTCTGTAGTCCAGGCTGGCCTCAAACTCAGAAACCCACCTACCTTTGTCTCCCAAGTGCTGTGATTAAAGGCATGTATCACCACTGCCTGGCAAGATTTTTTTCATTACTGTATATTTTATAGAGTCAGAATCTTTATTGACAGTTCTCCTTGAACAGAACTATTTACATCTTTTCACAGTTGTGTTGATTAGCATCACCTTCTTGTACCACATGACCCTTTGTCATCTACAGATGTGTAAGTGATTACAGACTACAGATCTGTAATACAGAATTAGAGAGTGAACCACCTTTCTGTGCCTTCTGGAGCAGTGTGTTCCATCTGCTTCCTTAGAAGTTAATATTATTGCGCACTATTGGAAAGCACCTCATTCCTTTTCTTCTACCTCATGTTACTCCAAACCCAACCCATGTTAAGCTTCCACACTCTGGGGAAAGGCAAATGAGGCAGGCTATGTTTTTCCTTCCAAGCTCCTGTTCTAGTCCCTTCAGCTAGACTCATGCTCTTCAGGGACCACCATGGTGAGTGAGAGGCATCTGTTCTCTCTGCCTGAAGTGGAAGAAGAAAAAAAAAACCTTCTGGATAGGAGTCAAGAAGCCATGCCAGTTCAAAAGATGCTGGTGCCATATTGGATGAGGTGATTTATGGAAGAAGGGAATGGAGAAGACAAGCTGAGCCAAAGGCTTGGAGAGCAGAACTATAGAGCAGAACTATAGGGAAGAGGAACACTGACAGACTTTTATGGAAAGGATACAGAGCAGAGATAGAGAGTTAGAAGTGGTGATGGAATGTGAAAGACTCCATGGAACTAAGCATCATGACATGATAACTCTGGTTCTATTTCCTCCAGCACATACACACATACACACACAGACACACACACACACAGACACACACATACACAGACACACACACACACAGACGCACACACACACAGAGACACACACACACTTCCATAAGCTGAGAATGTGCATGTGTCTCCCTTGCCTCCAGGTGTAGATGTGGGTAATATAGACTTTTCTCAAAGACAGGAAGGATGTATGGATCTGTCTTAGTATTGTGGGGTGATGGTGTTCATATATGTATATGTGTAAGCACATACATCTGGGCTTGGTGAAGATGTATCCATTGTTGCTTTCTAATTCAGAACTCTCCCCCTTCAAATATGACTAAATATCGGAATAAGATAAGGAACAGTTTGGGTGCGGAATACATCCATCCACAGAATCAGGTTCCTCAAGCCTCTAGCTCAGTGGTTCTCATCTTTTGAGTCATGACCCTTCTGAGGTCTATAACCCTTTCACAGGGGTTGCCTAAGACAATCGAAAACAGATCTTTACGTTATAAGACACAATGGTAGCAACTTACGAAGTAGCAACAAAAATAATTTTATGGTTGGAGGTTTACAACATGAGGAACTGTATTAAATGGTCACAGCATTAGGAAGCTTGAGAACCAATGCTCTATGATGGTTAACCCAAGGATAGTGTGGGAGCAGTGCTGAAACTGTCAGAGCCGTGACTCCTAATGGCTTTTGAGGGAGAGTAGAAGAGTCTCTTCTTTAGAGCCTCTGTCTTGTCAGCGCTCTGTGGTTTCTTTTCAGACATTACAGGCAAGCCCATCACCACCTCAGCCTCTGCTTCCTTTGTCTCTTCTTTCCCCTTCCTCATTTTCCTTCTCCTTCTTCTTCTTCTCACCTCTCTCTTCCACAGTGCCTTGCTGTTTAATGTTTGGATTGGATATTGTTTCCATGGGTCACAGAGGGCTACATGTTCTGTCCTCATTGTGCTCCTTGGCTAAGCGGCCTGAAGACCTGTGAGTAAGCATGTAGAGGCAAGAGAAAGAGAAGGTTGTTTCAAGTGGGAATTGTTCTCAGGCAGTGCAGGGAGGAAGTGCAGCTTTTCTCATTTCCTGTAAAGACAGCTCACACTCACCTTTGTAAATATTACCTTAGTTACAAGAAGCAGCTTCCAGCTTTGTTGTGATAGTCATATGACCTCTACTATTCACTAAGAATATGACCTCTGCTGACTTCTTGCCAGCTTAGCTATAATGGGGCAATAGTAGGGATATTTTTAGATTTTGATTCAACAAAGTACGACGAGCAGTTATTCCAGTGATTAAAATATTGTAATATTCAATAAATGTCATTCATGTTAGTATTGTCCCTGCAAAGCACAGACAGATTAGAATCAGACTGAATTCAAACCCTAAGTTCAGTTCTACTAGTCATGGCGTCTTAGGTATGTTGGCTTACCTCTCTGCCTCAGTTTTAATATCTTTATTCTTAGAAAAGATTTATTTTTATTTATATGTATGCACACATACTTATGTAAATGTATGTCACATGTGAGCAGGCTCTCTCAGGGGCTAGAAGAGGGCGTCTGATCCAGAACTTGGGTTACCAGCAGTTGTGAGACACCCGACCTGAGGTGTTGGGAACTGAACTTGGGTCCTTTGGAAGAGCAGTGCACTCTCTTAACCATTGGGCCATCTCTCCAAGCTCCTTTATGTAGTTTTAAAATGGGGAACTAATTGGATATAGCTTCAGGGATTGTTGTGGAGATTAGTGAGTAATGCAATGTGCTTAGAACATTGCTCAGCACTTGGCTAGTGCAGTAGAAATAGGAGTATTAGCATTGTCTTGCACTAGAAGGAGATTGCCCTTACCTCAAGGGGAGAAAGAAGCTTAATTTTCATTCTTAGCTCCTCTCTAAAGGGCAAATAAGATAATAGAAGCTGACAGTGTCTTTCTAGATGAGAAGTAAGTGTGGATCCTCTTCTATAGCAAAGAATACTGTATTGAATAATTTAAAATCGCTGAGAATAGATCTTAAATTTTCTTATAACATGCAAAAAAGGCTACAATTTTGTGAGGTGGTGAATACGTGAATTAGCTTCCTAGTGAGAATTATTTTGCAATGTCTGATTATATTAAAAGGTTACTCATCATAGACCTTAACATTATATCTCTATCTATCTATCTATCTATCTATCTATCTATCTATCTATCTATCTATCTTTCTCTATATATAACTTTTACTTGTCAATTATGTTTCAATAAAGCTGAGTAAGCATAAGCACGCAAAGCCAGTGTTACTCTTTTAGACACTGGGTTCATTTTGTACTTTGGAGTAGAAGATCATGAACATCCAAATATTTGCATGAGGCACATTAAATATGGATTTGAGACTCAACTCTTACTGTAGGGATTATCTGGTGTTATGCTGCTGTGGCCTGTAAAGTTGTGATCTTATTTGAGAACAACTACTAAAAGTAAGTTTAGTTGCTGTGAATAACTTTTAATGACTTGTGTGATCAAAGTTGCTAGGAGGCTTTAAATATGTGATTTTTTTTCAAATTTATAATAAAGCTTTCTCTTTGTGAATCTCATCAACTCTATCTCTTTTTAAAAAAGCCTTCCAGTGCATGAAGAAACAGACACAACTCAGCCCTGGTCCTTTATTTTAATTCTCAGAGAAACAGAATCTCATGTGAGTTTTGAGTTTTCATTAAATGAGACTTCTCAGAGCCAAAGAGCATAATTGGGGGGTTATTTAATATACAAATGAAAAGATAGCAGAAGGGAATCCTATAACTCTCAGAATTCCATGAGTAGGGAATCACTTTTCTGTAGTTAGAAGCTGTATGTTTTACAATTATAAACACAGAGCAAATAAACAGCAGGCCTGAAAAAGCCTGAAGCTTCTAGGTGAAGGTGAACTTAGGAACCAACGAGAGAAAACCTGCAGGAAGCTGAAGAAGCCAGAAGCCCTAACTTCTGGCCTGGAGGAAAAATATTCTAGCAGAAAGAAATAGGATTTAAGCAAGGTTAAGCCTCTGTACAACATGGTCGCCATATTTTGATCTTTTTGCATTAACAGAACCTCTTATTCCCTCCCTGACCCTGATATTTCCTTTCTATCCTAGAAGATAAATTTCCTGGGCTTTGCTGAATTTCTCAAGTCTAAAGAACGTGCTTCCTAAGTTGGCTTGGACTTTGTTTTCAATCATGCCTGAATAGCATAGAGCTATAGAAGATATTTGTGTTTCTCCACCCAGGAGTCAGGGGCAGAGCAGATGGTCTTTCCCTCCAGAGCAAGGAGCCAGCTTTATACTGACCTGATGGCTCATGGTCCATCTTTAGAGGGTGGGCTCTCAGGGTTCCTCTGCTGTGTTCCACTGTGCTCAAGTGTGACCTGGAGCCAAGGTCACATCCTTTTGAAGGAACTGGCTTCCCTGAACTGACACATGAGAACAACTTTGGTTGGTTCTATTCCATGAATAATAAAGTCTGGGGCTTTTGTCTTCCCTAATTGTAAATAAAGTAAACTCTGGCCCTTCCTCACAATGTTTTCTTTAAATGCAGGACATACTGTTATACCTTTTACTCACTTTTATGAAGTTTTTTTTCCTGTTTATTTGTTAAAAGTTTACAATATCATTTTCCACAGAAATAGAAGGGCAATTGATTTTCTTTGAAAGCATAATCAATGGAAATTTGACTTCTTATTCTTGGTTTTAGCATGCTATAGGTTTGTATCCTAAGAACAGAATAATTATATTTTATAAGGTTACCACCAAACATATGTATATAATTGAAGTCTAAACATCTATGTGCTATAGTATCTATAGGCAGTATTTTATCGTACATATTTCTAAGATGATAGGAATGACAGTTAAGCTTATTCCAGCTTCACACATCTGATAGTAGAAAGAATCTTCCATATTCTAGTTTTTGGTGCCATACTTTTAAAAATTATGTTTTCCTACTACCTTATGCTTCAGCACAGGTACCAAGGGAACATTAATAGTGAGACTTTAGCTATGTTTCTGACACTGGGGCATTGCAAAGTAAACCAGCGCAGGGAGAAGACTAAATCTTTGATGTCATTTTTATCAAACTTGGCATACTGACATGATTCTGAGCCCCAGACATGAATCCCATGAATTTAAACTACTGATCTTGACAGGTCATTGATTCAGTCTCCCATAGCTGAATCCCACAGACATGGTCTCCAGGCCCACCCTGTCTGATAAGATCTGTGGTGACAAACAAGCCAGAGAGGAGACAATGGTTTTAACTGAACACAGCAAGTTCTTCCTTTTCTTGTTTTTTAATGAATTTTTTAAAAAACTTTTATTGCATTATGATGAGAAAAGTTACATGATTTCAATTTATCTGAATTTG
>NW_022196897.1:40688779-40693247 GCF_008632895.1 Mastomys coucha
AGGTCTGCTCTGGACCCCAGCCCAGACAGACCGGAAGGAACCCAAGTCACTGGGCTGGCGGAGTTCCTATGTGCCTGGCCCTGCTGGACCCGGTTACACCCAGTGTTGGGACAGATGTTGGTTCCTGATCACCTCTGATCCTGGGTGTGTCAGAGCACCTGGGAGTGGAGCTTCCTCTGGGTGTTGTGGGACTGGCTGCAAAGCTTGAGCTCAAGGTCTCTGATCCTGGGTGTGTCAGAGCGCCTGGGAGTGGAGCTTTCTCTGTGTGTTGTGGGGACTGGCTGTGGAGCTTGTGCCCAAAGTCTGCTCTGGTCCCCAGCCCAGGCAGACCAGAAGGAACCAGAGTCACTGGGCTGGTGGAGTTTCTGTGTGCCTGGTCCCGCTGGACCCAGTTACTCCCAGTGTTGGGACAGATGTTGGTTCCTGCTCACCTCTGATCCTGGGTATGTCAGAGTGCCTGGGAGTGGAGCTTCCTCTGGGTATTGTGGGCAAGTTCTTCCTTTTCAACGTTGACAGGACTGTGTGCTCTGGAGACTGTATTTACTGGACTCCTTCAGAGTTTACAAAGGGACTGGTTGTAGGAAGGGGCTATAGGGCTAACTAAGCCTTGTACATATAGGGCTTTTGTACAAATGGGGTCATTTCTTTGTTTTCCTGATGATATAAGTGATGTGAGGGATGGACCACCAGACATAATAGAACAGGTTTATTCTTTCCATCATCTTGCCATGATGACTTTTCTGTGTATGGAACTTTTAATGTTCTGTCTCTCTCCATTCTGTTTCTTTTATGTGCATGTGCGTGTGGATCTGTTTGTGTATGCCTGTATGTGTGCCTAGCTGCATGATCATGCATGGCAGACAGATATTGATATTGAAATGACTTTCACAGTAACTTCCCATCTTATTATTATTTGAAGACAAGTTACGAGTGTCTGTGCTCTATGGATGCGTAAACTATGCTCACCAGTGCTGGCACCTGTGGAGGTTTAAGGTTGAAATCAGGATGTTTTTCTTAATCACTTCTTCACTTTACTTTCTTGATAGAGGATGTCTCACTGAAGAGTATTATTTTAGGTAGGCTGACCGGCCAGCCTGTCTCTACCTCTAGTGCTAGATGTGTGTCTCCATATCCAGCTTTTACATGGGAGCAGGTGACCCAAATTCAGGTCCTCATGATTACACAGCAAAACTGTTCCCTAAGATCAAGTTCTCAGCACAAAGATTTATTTACCCAGAGGGACAGAGGGAAGTCAATAATAGGGAAAGTCAGGAGCTAGAGGACTATGGTAAAGGGGAAGGGGAAGGGGATATGGGAAAGTGGGGAGTAGTATTTGTCCCTGAGGGACAAGGGACTTCTTCTGGATAGGGAAGAAACAGAGGTGGTTCATAGGAAAATGGTGGTTTATACAGGTAAAATGCAAAATCCTGTGTTAAGATGTGGTGTTTAATTTTGGGCATATTAATTAGGTGAGCCAAAGGGAACTTTTGATTGCCGGATTTCAACAGTTCAGGACTTCAGCTGCAGGAGAAGGAAGTGGCCAAATAATGGAATAGACCTTGGTGACTAGCTTTAGGAATGTAATCTAATGGTTTTTGGTAAGGCAGAGGGGACAGGAGAAGGGCATGGCCTGCTAGAGCCATGCTTGCCACTCTCAAGCTGTCCAGAATCCCTTTGAAAGTCTGTAGCCATTGAAACATCTCCATCTTCCCAGACTCTTTTTATTTCTATTAACCTTAGAGTCTTATGTTTGGAGTAGTACTTCTGTCTAATTTAAAATGTGGTTAAAAATGCCTATAAAATGCACGTAGTTTTCTTATTCAGGACTGCTTTGCCACCAAGCTGTTTTTTGCTTTTGCTTTTAATTTTTAAAAAGTTAGATGTTGGCTTACTGCCATATTTCCACAGTGGTCATTCAGATTTATCTCTGTGCTCTTCAAGTCGGTGGCCCCATCCTAACACTCTTGTGACCACTCAGTAGAGTGTCTTTCTCTGTTAACTCTACAGGGCTTATGTTTATTGTTGTATGAGTATGTGCATATGTGCTACTCTCTCAGGATGCAATGTCTTGCAGGCTTATTTTCTTTCTATTGTTTTGCCTTATTTTTCAACAATAAACCACCTCATTTTTTAAAGAGAAGAACACCACATCAAAGATTACTGCTCATCTTGTTAAATATCATGGGCTTAGTTGTGTTTTGGTTTAATGCATCTGACACCATTCTTCTCCATCATTGAAGTGTTGGTTTAGAAACCCACACTGGCCCAGTCCCTTTCTGTTAGAAACACCTTCAACAGGTCAGTGAAACATTTGACACTAGCCAGGACTCTGCTCTGTCCATCTGAATTCAGTACTGTCTCTGAGCTTGGTTTCATCTCCTAAATTATCTCTCTGTGAGATCTTAAATTTCAACCATTCTGAGGCTGAGTTTATGAGAATTGTATATAGGTAGGTAAATTTATTTCTTTAAATCTCTCACTTCTCTCTTCCCTCTCTGTTCATACATACATACATACATGCATACATACATACATACATACATACATGCATACACACGCTGACCAATGTCATGCTTGTATACATTGATTTGTTTATATCTTCCTTTTTCAAATTCTCATTTATGTTATATTTATAACATACTATTGGACAAAAGTTACTTCTTTTCTTATTAAATAAATTTTGCTTTTAGAATGACTTTAAAAACTTTATTTTCATTCATTCTCCTGGCCCTCTGGGCTTTTCTTGGCAGCCTCTGGGGGGTGGAAGGTGTGTGTGGGGGAACCTCTAGAAAGTGCAAGAGACCTGAGAGATGAGAGACTCTCAGGACTCAATTGGCATGACCTTAGCCAAAGTGCCCAACTGTGGGGAGAGGGAACTCGATGAATCTACCTCCAGTAGATAGACAGGCCTCAAGTGGAGGGACTGGGTTACTAACCCATAGTCAAAATTTCTGACCCAGACTTGTTCCTGTTTAAAAGGACTGCAGGGACAAAAATGGAGAAGTGACTGAGGGAAAGGTGGTTCAGTGACAAGCCCAACTTGGGATCCATCTCACTGGGGAAGGTGGCACCAAGGCCTGATACTATTATTGATGCTATGGAGTGCTTTCAGACAGGAGCCTAATATGGTTGCCCTCTGAGAGGCCCTGACAACAGCTGACAGATGCAGATACTTACACCCAACCATTGAACTGAAGTTGGGGACCCCTATGGTTGAATTAGGATTGAAGAAGCTGAAGGTGAGGGCAACCCCATAAGAAGACCAGCAGCCTCAACTAACACAGACCCCATGGAGCTACCAGAGACTGAGCCACCAACCAGGAGCATTCATGGGCTGGTCTGAGGCCCCTGGCACCTATATAGCAGAGGACTGCCTATTTTGGCCTCAGTGGGAGAAGATGTGCTTAAGCCTCAAGGGTATTGAGGTTCCAGGGAAGGGGGATGCCTGGTGGAGAGCAGAGGAGGAGAGAGGAAGCACCCTCTAGGAAACAAGGGGGAGGAGGGATGGGATGTGGAAATGTGGGAGAGGGGATGGAGATGGTCAATGTCTGGAATGTAAATAAATAAAGTAATTTTAAAAAATCCTCCAAAAAGACTTATTTTACTTTGATTTATGTGTCTTTATGTCACGTGTGTCTTTATGATTTTTGTGACTGTATGTCACATGTGTACATATGTCCTAGTAGGCCAAAAGAGGGCATCAGATCCCCTGGAGTGGAGTTACAAGTAGTTTTGAGCCACCGAACATAGGTACTAGGAACTGAACTTGGGTTTCTGAAAGAAGAGTAAGTTCTCTTAACTGCTGAGCCATCTCTCCAGCTTCTACATAAGTATTTATGGTCATCTTCTAAGAAGGCTTTCAGGTTTAATCCTTTTACCACCAATTTTGCATTTTTTATACTGTATCAATGTCTAACTATCACCATCTGTATCTTTATCATCTTTGTACCTATGACATCTCTTTCTACATTTATAATGCCAAAGTTTTGTTTTTATTTAAAACAAAATTTAGGGATTTCTATATAGCAAACCTGAAAGTTGTTATCTTCTTGTCTTCCTCTCCCAGATAGCTCTAAGTGTTTATATTCGTAGGGCACATCACCATTTAAAAATATCAAATAGACTGTGAAGCCTGAGCATTTCCCTTTCCAGCATCAGGTTTGATTGTGTCTGACTTTTTTTTTTTTTTATGTTCAAGGAAGGGCACATGTTACTATTCAGATTTATTATTACTTGTGCCAAATAACAACATTCACATGCAGGACCTGGTCTTATTTTTTTAATGTAACCCTAAATACTTAATTTACATTTCCATTTTCCTGTTGTAAAGTTTGATCTGGGTCCCACTGGAAATTTAGACTGCAATCTGTACAAAACTATACACTCGCACTATTCTTCTCAAACCAGCGTCTGCTCTCGACTGCTCTGTGTGCATGTGTGTGAGTAGTTTTGTGTGTGTGTGTGTGTG
>NW_022196897.1:40693414-40709695 GCF_008632895.1 Mastomys coucha
AGAGAGAGAGAGAGAGAGAGATACTGAGAGAGAAATGTATGGGCATATGAGAGTATATGTGTATGGGTTTGTGAGTCTTTGGGTGTGCAGGTATATGGGAATGCAGGTGTGTTGGTGTGTATGACTGTGAGTGTGTGGGTACTTGAGAGTGTAGTGTGGCTGTGTAGGGTGTCTGAATGTGTTAGTATGTGGGATGTGTGGATGTGTGAGAGTGTAGGTATGTGGATGTGTGCAAGTCTGGGGTTTGTGGGTGTAGGAATGTGTGGAAGTGTGGGTATATGCATGTGTGTGGTTGTGTGGGAGTATGGGTGTGTGGATTATGTCATGTGTGTGGGGTGTGTGGGTGTGTGTGTGGTTCTGCACCATAGTCTCTGTGGATCATTCTCTTGAGCATTTCCTTCTTCTGGAGCCCTGTGACTTTGGTTATTTGCAACATTGTAGAAATTCTCTTTATATAGTGCCCAGAGTTTTTGTCACTTCTCCAAAATTGTTACGTGAAATGTTTGGCTCTGACAGTGTGAGCTTCATTGATGGAAGAATTGCTTCGCGGTTGTCATTCTGCTTGACTCTGTGTTCTATGTTTCCACTATCACATGCTAGTTTTCGTTTGTATAACACGTTCTGCTTTGGTTATGACAGGAGCTCCTCAAGGGTGAAGGCCACGCTGCTCCCTTTCTTTCCATTCTAGAACATTCTCCATCCTTGGAATCTCTTTTCAAGTTTTCAAGTAAATCAACCAATGATACTTTTCCCTGTAGAGTTTTGCTCTCTATATATGAGCGTGTGTGTGTGTGTGTGTGTGTGTGTGTGTGTGTGTGTGTGTGTATGTCCTGGGCTGATTGGAACTAGAGAACGTACATGGAAGCCTGGCCCACGTAGAGATTCTCCTCACAGCACATATTGAGCTCCTGTAGGTCTTTTATTTAGGTGCGGGATCATGTAGAATTCCTCAGTCTACATTTGCATATCAACTGGTATTGCCATCATGTTGGCCTTGTTCATGAAACCGTATTGTTAAATGTTCACGAGTACATTCTTCCTCTCGTGTATAAAGAAGCTATCTAACAGCAGACATTCTGGTCCTCTTCCTGCTTTATCTTCCATGAATTCCCTGGGTCTTAGATGTGAGGGTTGCATTGCACATTTATCAGTTGAAGGACACACTCATTTAGTCTCTCTTTTGACCAGTTGTGGAGCTCTGGAATAGTCTCTGTCTTTTGCAGAACGAAGCTTCTTTCATGAGGTGTGACAGCTACACTTATCTGTAGGTATAAGGATGCATCTTTAGAACATAGGAATCACATTGGCTTAAGGAAGGGGCAGTCGTAGATTCTCTTTTTGGGTCTCTGACCTCTCTAGCTACCTGTAGTTGACTACATTTGTAGAAGCAGGGATCGTTGAGCAAGTCTTATGTTTAAGGTATGGGCATTTGGGATATTAAGTACTGGGATTTTCTGTTGGAATTTAACCAGTGATCTGTGGAGGAGAGGAGGGAAGTAGTTGGTTTCTGCCACCCCTACTTGCAGTGTTTAGGATTGATTGTAAGGTCTTGTGCATGCGAAGCTAGCATGGCATCACTGAGCTGTGCCCAGTCATCTGTTTTTAGGAGGGGAGTTGTGAATGTAGACATTGGTTTAAAGAGCTGAGGGACTTTTATTTATTCAATGTGTATTTATTGGATCGAAGCTCTGAGAGGTGACTGTGGGATGTGAGAAAACACACTCTAGTAATTCTTTTTAAGCAAGAGGGCTGCAAGGAGTTAAGACAGGGATTGAATGACATGAAGCTAGAAAGTTACTGTGTCTAAAAGAAGATTTCTTTTTCACTAACATATTTAGATGTGGCTAGAGAGATACTAGTTAAAGGTAAGAAGATTGTACAGCATCATGTGAAGACAGATCTCAAAGTCTGGATTATGGAGCAGAAAAACCTGTAAAAACACCCTGACATTGAAAAACAGAAACCAGTGACTCTGATATGATGAAACAAAAACAAACAAACAAACAAACGAGCCAAAGGTGGCAAGCTGGTTTCTAATCCTGGAGAAGATGAAGGGTTTTGGGTAGAACAAGTTCAATTCCTGAGATTATGCTCTTAGTCTTTTTTATTTGTTAAAATATTTTTCATATAATATACTTTTTTCATATTCTTTCCACTTCCCCAACTTCTCCTAGACCTCCCTCCCTACCCATTGAACTTCATATTCTTTCCTGAAAAATTTATAGCAGAAAATTATTTCTTGCATTTCTATAGTAGAAGCTTTCATGAGGTTCAGGGGATGGAGCGTACAAGGTCCAGAAAGTATCTTGCAAACCCTTGGTGTGGTTGTGTTTGTACTCTGAGAAACAAAGACTTTCTTTGAGACTACCACTAGGTAGAGAAGAAATGCCAGACACCTGGGGGGCCACTCTGTTATCTAAGACAGGGGTTCTTAACCATCCTAATGCTGTGACCTTTGACTCTTCATACCTTAATACCACAACCTCACGTGGTGGTGACCCCAACCATAAAATGATTTTCATTGCTACTTCAAAACTGGAATTTTGCTACTGTTGGAATCATAATGTAAATATGATATGCAGGATATCTGATGTGACCTCAGAGACAGTCACAACCCACAGGTTGAGAAACACTGACCTAAGAGAATGGTTTTGTACACTATTTTTTTTTTTAATGCAAAGGAAACCTTGCACGTGAGAGAACATTTAGGTCACAAGCAGCCCTTGGGCTAGAGTGAAATAAGTTCATAAAAAAATGATAACACAGATTGTTGTGTATGTGACAGGTCAGGAGAAATAACATACTTTGGTAAGAAGTTTATTAGAGAAAGGTATGACATGCTTAGT
Source organism: Mastomys coucha (assembly GCF_008632895.1). Taxonomy (NCBI): domain Eukaryota; kingdom Metazoa; phylum Chordata; class Mammalia; order Rodentia; family Muridae; genus Mastomys; species Mastomys coucha. The sequence goes on from NW_022196897.1 coordinate 40,696,261, forward strand.
CTGAAATGAGTGTGAGAAATAGATGGATATTTTTATGTTAATTTCAAGGGATATTTTGTTTAGCCTTCTATAAAATCTTTTTTTTCTCCAGATCATGCACATTTTATATTTTTGACTAATGGGGTTTTCATACATAAGCTTCATAATCAAATTGGTTCAAGAATAAATTGCTGGAAGTGGAACTTTCTTACTCTCTGTGACTGCTAATGAAGATGGATGGGGGAACGAGGGACTGCGCTTTGTGGAGGAGGTGCTCATCTCACTCCCTACTGTGTTGGCTAAAGGCAAATTTGTTGCAAGGAAAAAATAGAATCATCTAATTGCTTAATTCCTGCTGAAAGCCCCTGGCAGCCAGCCTATTCAAACACACGGGCTTTTGTTTAGAGAAGCCACTCTAAAGCTTGTGTATGCACATCTAACACAAGTCTTGATTTTTTTTTCCTCCAGCGAACATTTGTTGTTACAAAAAAAATGCTAATATTTGATTGAAAAAAATAATTATTTGAATTTCGTTGATGGTCAGAATAACTGACTGAACATTTCTCATTGCTTTAATTCTGGGAAACAAAGATAGGAATTGGACTCGAGAAGTAGCTAGAAATTCACATATAGACCATTGGTAGATTGGAGGGAGGCCTTTGTTTCAAGGCTGTCATAAAGTCAATAAGGTGGTCAAAGATGTGGTGCAATGGGAACTCATGTGCTGCTAGTAAGATTACACAGGGAAAGTACTTACAAGATAGTCTGTCATTGGACACATTTCTATGTGGTGGTTCGATTGCCTTTCCATTTATTACCCAACAGAAATGATTTGCATGAGAATGCTCATACAGATGTTAAATGCAGAGCCAGCAAAAGGAGTGAGCCACAGATCCTCAAACAACAAAGGTAAATATTAAAAGCAGGGCAGAAGAAAAGAAAACAGACAAAAAATGTACACTATGTCTAAATGGCTCTACTTTGTTTATGTATATGTTTGTACATCTTCATGTGCGTGCATGGGTGTGGTTCTGAGAGCATAGAAAATACATGACTTAATGTATGTAAAAGGCAAAGTTTAAGTAAATTAATACTTTCAGATCACATTTTCTGAGGCTAGTTCAGAGTGTAAATCACTGAGAAGCAGAGAGCACATGCTCTGGCATTGCTAGAAGGAAACTTTTCCTTTTCAACTCTGTTGGATTTTGAATTTTTAATCATGAAATCTTGCAAATATATATGATATTGTATATATGATATTATATATGATATTTAAAACGATAGAGTTGGATTAGCACAGGGAGTCTAGGGTCTGCTGTTTTCTAGTTTGGAAGTTCCTGGGAAGTTAATGATTGCTCTAAGCTCTAGCTCCTCCAAAGTGGGAGTGTAGTGTACACTCTGACTCATTAAAATGCTGACATCTAAGGCGATCAAGATAGCACCTACACAGAGTAGAACAAATCCTGGCAGCTCTATAATTGTTACCTACTACTAGCATCGAATAAGGATGTGAACAGAATAACAACAACCACGTATTAGCTTATATTTATGCAGCTAATCTGGTAGATGCTTCTCTATGTGGGTCTGCCTGCCAGCATGTAGAAGTACCCAGCTCTCTTCTTTGTTTTACTCTTTAGCTTGTTAGCTGCACTTATCCTCCGTGCAGAATTGAGCCAATTTATGTGATGGTTTTAGAAGTGAGGTAAATAGGATGAGATTCATTAGTGCTGGACTGATTTGTGCCTAGCAACCCCACGGGGAATTTCTTGACAGCTAAGCCGCCTAGTTCCCATGGTACCAGTTAATAGGAAAATGTTTCGTCTGTAGTGAGTTATTTGTTATCCGAATGAGAGGATTCAGTTTCCTAATTTTTAAAGTTTTGTTCTCAGCTGCATTGAGCTCAGAGTTTTCCTGTGTTTTTCTTTAGAGGCATTGTTTACATACTGATTGGAAAAGGAAAGGAAGGCTGACCCTGAGTGTCAGGGCAGTAACTTTATAGCCCCATTAAACTTTGACTACTTCACAGCTGTGGGAGCTGGTGGGTAGCAAAACCCTGTTGGTTTCACACAATGTGCCATGTGCCTGAATATTTGGCCATTAGTAAAATAAAACCACTCCTCTGCTTCAAATTGGATATGAGAATTGTTGACGCAAATTGTTCAGTTTGTGTTGGATGAGTGATCATCGGTAGCAACCACACCCAACTACCAGCCAGTGCTCTACCTACCATTGTGGTGGCAGCAACATGAGACTAATACGTTAAAAACTTAAGGCATGCATTCAGATTAGGTGGTGCTTTTTAGACTAAAACACCTACTGGTCTGATTTGAAGTTTTGTAAGCTTAAACAGTAATTTTATAATGGAAAAGCAAACCAAATGTGAATTCCAACTATAGTTTTGATTGTTCACACACAGTGTAGTGTTAACACTCTTCCCTAAAGAACCATTCTTAAAAATTGGATCTTGGATTAAGAAAAGGGCAAAACAAAACAAACAAACAAACAAACAGCAACACCTTTGTGATAATCATAGTGAAAATTTATTTTCAATTATCTGGTATCAATCAAGGTTGCCCACTCTAAAGGTGACTCTTAGGAGCTCTGTTATTGCTTTCAAAGTTAGCATTTCCCTCTGAACATACTGTGATCAAACTGAGCTTCTTAGGCTCCCAGAGACTCAACTCTGTTCATTGTATTTACATGATACTTATAAAATAAAATACTGATGCCAATAAGACAAAAACAGCTGAAGAAGACAGACAACAAACAAACCTACAAACTATGGTAGGTTTGTGTGCCTGTATTTACTGAACGACAATGTATACAACACAATAAAGAAAGATGAGAGTCTCAGCTAGTCAACTTTTGTTTAAAGTGGCCAGAAAAAGGCTGCTAATTTGTCAACTAGTTTTTTTCTTATGAAATCATACATAATTTTTTATAATTCCTCTTAGATGGCAGGGCTCATTCTAAACACTAGAAATTTAATCAAAGATCTACATGGGATAGAAGATGAACTGAGATCAAGTGATAAGACTAATTGATTTTTCCTCCTATTTTTTAAAAAAGTAATTATGAGAGTTGTGAAAATAATGTGCTAGAGAAAACAGTATTAGCTTCGAGGTTGAGTGCATAGGTGGTGAAGGTGTGTCTGTACTGGCAGACTTCTGCTCCATGTCCATCACTCTCCTGTTAGCACCCTGATCTATAGCTGGCCTGTGGGGCAGTGAGCTGTGCACAGATAGCCTGGTCCCCAGTCAAGCACAGGCCTTGAACCCTGTAAGGGATGATGGCAGGTGTTTTGCCATTCCTTCCGGGTCCCTGGTTCCTGTCTCAGCTATAGCCTCCCACAACCCACTGCAGAGAGGTGTGTGGACATCAGTCACATAGGCAATGCCCCAAGCTCCTGATATTCTATCTCAACCTCACCCCCACAGTTATTTGACAATAGCCAGGTACATTCCTGTTCCTCACTACAGTTACTTGCCAATAGCCAGGTAGGCGGGGCCCACTATAAAAGGGTCTGTTTGCCCCCTCCTCCTTCTCTTGCCTCTCTTACCCTCTTGTTCTTACTCTCGCCCTCCAGCTCCTCCTCCCTCTCCCCCCCCCCCCCCCCCCCCACCACATGGCCATGGCCAGTCTCTGCTCCTCTACTCTCTTCCTCTCTCTGCCTTTCTACAATAAATGCCTTAAAATCATGGACTGTCTCTTTTCATCCCGATCTACCGTGCTGAAGCAATGGAGCATGTCTTCCCCTAACAAACCTGCATCTCAGCCATGACTGTCAGCTGAGCCAAGCTGCTCGCCACCAAGCCGCCACCAAGCCGCCGTCCGCCCAAGGATTCTCATCCCCTTGGAAATCTGCCAGAGTTCTCTCCTCCCTGCCCTTTTCCCTTCGGCCCACTCTCAGCTCTCCTGCAACATACAGTGGCATCTGAGGTGTCCAAGACTGAGAACCTGATGCCCCTGGCCTCTATGAGGCCCAGGGACCCCAGAACCGGCTCTTCCACTGTGCTCGGTGGCATCTGTGGTACCTAAGAGTCTGAGCTCGACTCTGGCAGTTCCATGGGGACCCCAGACTGCACCTTTTCCCATCTCCGGAGTGGGGTCCTGCTTCTTACAGCCCAGAGGTTTCGTGGTGTTGGGCACAGTCAAACTTCCTGAGTCCAGCCTCCCCAAACAGCCCTGGCCTTGAGTTGACGTGGGACCCCATTTTGACCACATACTGGCCCACCTCACCTCTGGTTCACAAAGAGATTCAAGTTAGGTCTTCATGGGGTTGTCAAATGTTAGAAAAGAACTAAAGAAAGGATGGTGATAGAAGATAACTTTGGGAGATGTGGTCTGTATCTGAAGTCTCTCACTGGCTTGTGTTTTGAATGGTTAGTCCACAGATGGTAGACTGCTTTCTTCAGAACAATGGGGGCATGAATAGAGCATGTTAAAGGAGCTTGCAGCAGTGCTCAGATGACTCTGGGAAGTTTTGGAGGTAAGGTCTTGCTGGAGGTATGTCACTGAATGAGAAAGATTGGGGTTTGTATGACCCTTGGCCACTGTCATTTATTCTATGTGCTACAGTGTAAACAACTGTTCCCTCATACATGCCCCTGCCACTAGAATGTTCTTCTCAAGTGCATGGAACCTTGTAATTATGGACCAAGACCTTGAAACTACAAACCAAAATAACTGTTGCCTTTCTTACCTTGCTTCTGCTTGTATTTTGGCTACAACATGCACATGATTTTAGTTTGATCATAGCAAGGCACACATAACTAATTCAGGGCAGTATTTTAGTAAAAGCACCCAGGCAGTGTTTCCCTGAAGGAACATGTGGGCTGAAATTTTGATGATAAATTATAAAATATCTATAGAGGCCCTAAGATGTGAATAGACTTGGTATTTGCTAGATATAGATTTTTAAAAAGCCTGATAAAAGGAATCTCAGAAGAAACTAAAGTCATCTACACCACAACATAACTAAGTGACTAACTCTTAATTCCTTTCTTCCTTCATTGCTTTTGAGGCTAGAGAAACAACAGGCATGCCCAATGTTGCCTGTGCCCTGGACAGATCTCAGCTTGACTCTACCTGCTCTTGGGTGTTCAGGATGAGCTGGGGCAGAGTCAACAACAAAGACTGTAGGAGCCGGAGAGAATGCTGTTGCAAGCTCATCTGAGCAAGGCTGCAAGTTCCTTTAATATGCTCTATCCATGCCCCCATTGGCCTGAAGAAAGCAGTTCCTGATTGGCTGACATTATTTGCACTAGCAATCCTTGGCCTCTCAGGGAGTCCTCAATTAGGTCCTCCTGCAGGAGATGTTTTGTGGCTGCACAGCCTCCAGTGTTTACATAGAGTCAGCCCCGCTGTTCCTGCTACAGCACACTTCTTATTTGTCTTATGAAGGGATTAATTTATAATTGCAGTTGATTTTGTTAGAACATGAAATTTATGTTTCTAGAAAACATTCTCTTTTAAAAAATGTACTAAAAATAATGTCTCAGGAGAAAATAGAAGTTGGTAAGACTACACAAAACTAGTGTAATTCTGTAGCCAGAGTAAAAAAAAAACAGTAATGGTGTCTGCAGACACAGCCAGCTGGGACTGCCTCATGGGATATTAAAAACTCACAAGCAAAATTGAAAGAAAATGCTTGTTTGCCTGTGTGGGCACAGCACTACTGAGATCAGAATTCTGACCAAAGGCAAGAGAGAATTTTCATGGCTGGAGTTCACTTCACAGGGAATTAAGTCCTAGGCTCAGACACTGAAATAACAGAGGGCAGGGATTCTGCCTGAGACACTATCAAGGTGCGATGCTCTCCCTTTTTGAAGTGCTTTCCTCCCACCTAGCAGGATCTCTCACATGGAACAACACAACTCTGAATTCATGACTTCCTACCTTCCAATGGAATCCCTCTTCCCTTCCTGTTTCTTATGAACGAAACTGGCAGTAGACTGGCTCACCTGCCTTTATGATAGGTCTCCATAGTCATACTGTTGGAATCCAATCCATTTCCATCCAGTTAGGATTTGTTATCTCTGTTTTGACAATCCCATTATGCTTAAGAATTATTTTAGCCTGATAAAACTCCTATTAACACCATCACCCTGGGGCAGCTAGAAAAAAGATGCCTAAGTGTCTGCCTCAGATGTCACTACGATATGAGAATGTGCAATGGAGATGTGGGATGGTGGAATACGGGGTAGAGAGACGGAAGAGAAAACAAAGCCGAGAGTTTCATACACCATGGAAACTCAACAATAGGTAGGAACAGATGTGAAGAAGCCATGGTGAGGGCCCAGGATGTCACCAAGATCCATGTCTGGGTCTGTAATTCTGCTGCAGTTAGGGTCTGTGTCACTGTCTGTTGCCCGAGTTACCACCAAAGGCCTAGCAGATGTCTGAGGTCTAGGCTGGCACTAGAGACCATGTAGACATCTGAGGGCCATGCTGCTGATCTGAGTACATGCTGATCTGAGTGATGACCTGTGCTGCCACCTGAGGTCATGGGGAAATTCAGGTTCACGCTGCTGCTGGGGGCTATGTCTGGCTTCTTGATCCTATTGTAGCAGGAGTCTGAATTGATGTCCCAGGCCCATGTTACCACCAAAGACCGTGCAGATGTCCCTGGTCTGGACTGCCACTGGAGGCACTGTGCTGAACTGACCCCTCCTCTCACCTGGGCAGCACAGAGAGTCTTCTGGAGTTCATGAGCATGGGAGAGCTGGCTCTGCCCCTAGTCTGCTGTGGGTGGCATGGGTAAGGAGAGCTACTCTCCTCCTCTTACCCCTTGTCACCTGCAGCTGGCAGATGTGTTGGCTTTGAGGTCTTGAGAGCTGCCCCTCACTATCTGCAGCCCTGGGGAGAGCAACCCTGCACCTCCTCTGTGTATAGAATAGTAGAGCTGGCCCTGGTGGTGAGGTGGAGGTGAGCAGATTCCAAGGGCACAAGATCAGGATAGCTGATCCTGTCCTTTGTAGGCTGTGGCATTGGGTAACTTAGTAAGGCAGTCCTGGAGAGCTCACCCTAGGGGAGTGCATGCTGGAGAGCTACCTACCTTCTCAGATCCAGGACTTTGAGTTGGTCCACCCCAACATCTACTACATATATTATCTGCTGGAGTGACTGAAGGAGCCGGTCCTGCAGTTCCGAAGCTGCAGGATCTCTGTGACATAGGGCAACAACAGGATATCTGAGAAGAGTCTCCATGAGGATCCATATAGATAGTGTAGCAGAAACCAGAGACCTTGAAACAGACGAAAGACTCACTGCTGTGAACATTTACAAGCAAAGATGTGTGGCCAAAGGGGTGTACTGTGTTGTCACTGTTGACACTACAGCTTCCAGACAAGGTTTTTTTCTTTTTTCTTCTATTTTATTTTCTTTTGTGGGAGAGGTTGCCAGGGCAGAGGACAGATTTGAAGGGATGGAGAGATGAGTGGGATTGGGTGCATGATGTGAAATTCACAAACAATAAAAAGTTAAAAACCAATCTCTGATAACAGAGCATCTTAGGCTGGTGGTTTATAAACAGGTAAAGCAAACTGAAACCTGAAATCTGCGTAGGAGATTCACTGTCCATGCTTTTAAAACCCTGTTCAATGTTAAATACAATTCTGGACTAAAGAGGTTGTATGAGTCAAACATTCTAAGGTAGTCCCCGAGTTCTCAGGAATGCCAGAAGTCATTCTCATGGGAGATAGATGACTCTAGAAGTCAGAAAACCCATGGTCTCAGAATCAGAGCTGCCAGACCCTTCACTTATTGCCACCTTCCAATCTGGGGAACTGACAACAGATTCCTGATCTTCCCAACCTTGACCTCCTGTTGTCTTCAGGGCTACCTCCAAGTGATCTCCCCCACTGTGCCATGGCAGGCTGACCCCAGGCTCCCTCAGTAGTGACTCTTTTGTTATTAGTAATGCAGTGTATTCCAATCTTAACAACAGTTTCTGTCTGTAAGATGACTTCTGAGCTGGGAGAATGAAAAGTGGCCTTTTTCACTAGTGCTGAGCTGTCATTCCAGAGGAGGCACCATCTCACTAAATCTCCACCTGGACTTGAGACCTTGAAGAGTATGGGCTTGCCTTTTGGGAGGGTCTGAGAGGCTCTTTTCACAGGGTTACTTGGCTCATCACTTAGGCAGAGTGGTCCTCTCTTGTCCCCAGGAAGCTAGAGCTGGAGCTAGAACTGATGTGTCTGATGAGCTGTTCTTTCTTTTTCCCTACTTTTGTTGAAAGTAGATTTTTCCCTCATATAATATATCCTGATTATAGTTTCCCTTCCCTTTATTTCCCCAAGTTCCTTCCCACCTCCCATATGGATCTATCCCCACTTTTTTTTTTGTCTCTTATGAGAAAACAAACAGGCTTCTAAGGAATAATAATAAAATAAGATAAGACAAACACTATCATATCAGAATAGGACCCAAACTAACCAAACCAAACCAAACCCATCAAAACAAAACAAAAAACAGAGGGAAAAGAGGCCAAGAAAAGGCATAAGATAAATACAGACACAGCTACCTACTCATTTGCACACTCAGGAATCCCATTAAAACATTAAACTGGAAGCCATAGTATATATGCAAAGGACCTGTAGGGTAAAAACAGAGGCTGAAAGTACACACACACACACACACACACACACACACACACACACACACTACTTTAAAAAAGAAAGAATGAAGAAAAAAGCTCTGACACAATATTGTGAGACAAGGAACCTTCAAAGGTGCCATTGAATTTGTTTTCTATTCGCTTTCTACTGCTCTGTGTGCATTCGCTTTCAACTGCTGTATGTGCAGCCTACACTTCAGAGTAGTTTGTTTCACCAGTGAGACTCCTGTGCTCCTTTGAAGCCAGCTAAATTTTCATTTGCAAGTGGTTATCAGTTGGAGGTAAGTTCTAGGTTAGGGATGGGACCTTGGTCTATTTTTCCCTTGAGCTCTAGGACTCCATCTGGTGCAGACCTGTACACATCCTGTGTATGCTGCCTCAGTCTCACTGAGTTCATACATGCACCAATCCTTTTGATACAGAGGACCTTGTATGATTGGTGTCTTTCATCCTCTCTGGTTCTTACACTCTTTCTGCCTCTTCTTCTGCATGATTCCCCGAGCCTTGGGGGGAGGTATTTGATGGAGACATCTCATTTAGGAATGAGGGCTCTGAAGTCTCTCACTTTTTGTGTTGTATGGCTGTTGCTTTCTGTATTTGTTCTCATTTGCTTCAGGAGGAAGCCTGTTTGATGATGACAGAGCAAGTCACTGATCCATGAACATAACAGAATTGTTGCAGGCCTGTGATTGGACAGGGAAAAGGGAGGCAGAGCTAAGAGTTGCAGAGATGGAGAGCATAGTAGAGAGAAAGAAGAAGGCAAAATGGAGGCGGACATGAACCAGCATGGCTTTAACCAGCCACAGGTAGTTATGCTACCATAAGGTCAGAATAATTGAGATAAAGCTGTCATCATTATCAATTGGTTCTGAAATTATTGTATTGACTTCTTGTAAATTGAGAATTTATTGATACATAAATCTGATTGGTTAATTATAAGGTTCAAGAGTTTTGCTTTACTTGGTTACTGGAATGCGGGACTGCCAATGACAGAGAAGGAACTAGTGGTTCCAGGGACAAGCAAGGTAGATGCTGGGGGGGCTAGCTGGAGGGAGTTGCTGGTAGCAGGAGCACAGGAGCACAGGAGCACAGGGGCACAGGAGCACAGGAGCACAGTCCGGCCCAGCTGGGGAGTTGGCAGGTTGAGAGAAGCAGGAGTGTGGAGAGTTGTGCAACACAGAAAGTCATGAGGACAAGATACGATGACTTGGGGACAGCCTAGGTTGTTTGGGGGTTCCCATGGGACTCCTTCAGCAAGCAAATAAGTTAGATATAACTCATCCCTGGCAATCTATATTTAGTGATAAGAGATGTCTAGTTGGGCTATCTAGTCAGGTTCTTGGTCACCTAAGTATTACTGCATATAGGTTCCATCTTGTGGAGTTAGCCCCAAGTCACATCAGATATAGGTTGGTTCCTCCCACAAGTTTTGTGCCACCATTGCATAAGCATATCTTGCAGGTAGAACAGCATTGTAATCAGAGGGTTTATGGCTGGGCTGGTGTTTATTTCTCCTTTGATAGCATGCAGAGTACCTTCCTGTACCAAAGATGCTAGCATAAAGGGGTGAAGACTCTACGTAGGCATCAGTTCATTTCTCTATGTTCAGTGAGTTATGTATTTGTTGTCTTCAGCAATGGGGAATTGCCATCAGTTTGTGGAGAGCAACCAGTTGTCTTGGGGACAGGCTGGGTTGTTTGGGTGTTCCCACAGGACTCCTTTGGCCAGCAAGTAAATTAGATGTAATTAATCCCTGGTAATCTATATTTGGTGATAAGAGATATCCACTTGGGGCTCTGTCTTTTCAATTATTTGGTGGTTTCTTTAAATTGTCTTCATTTATGTGTGTATTTTAGGAAGCTTCTACTGCATTAGGTTTCCATGCTGGCCCTCAAATGTCCCTTAATTTTAGTTGTCTTGCCCTACATTCCTTTCCTCAACCCCCTCTTCTCTCTCTTCCTGTTCCATTTCCTACTCCATCATCTATAACTACCTAGTCTGTTTCCCTTTCCTAGGGACATTTATTCATTTCCCTTAGTCCTTTAATAAAATGTATTAAAAAATGTGGCATTTTTACACAATGGAATGTTACTTAATCATTAACCAGATGAAATCATAAAATTCACAGGCAAATGAATGGAAGTAGAAAAAAATTATTCCAAATGAGGTAACCCAGAAAGACAAATATGGTATTTACTTATATGTGGATGTTAGTTGTTAATTCAGTGGTAATCAAGCTCTTCCCTTGCTTTGTACTTCGCTGTAGTGCTGTCATATCCTCTGGCTTATGATGCTCACCCAGTTTCTCTGTTTACCATAGAATCTTTTCTTTGTTATAATTCTCATTTCACTATGTCATGTGGAGGCAGCTTCAAAGCCTTCATATCACCCTAAGATTCAGGATGGGTAACAATGAAATTTCTATCTCCCAAATGTGGAAGATGAAGGTGCAGGTAGGTACACATTTGTCTGTTGAGGTTCTATTTCCTTATAAATTGTCTCTTTTCTTGCTCCCCATGACTGAAAGAGCTAATGTATTCCTTTGGACTCCTTTTTTAATTTTTAATTTTTTTTTTACTATGGCACTGCTACCATTTGTAAGGACCTAATCATGTCTTAAAGATCCTATTCTACAATGCCATCACAAAATGGGGTGGGCTAAGATTCTGAGGGAAAACCATCACACCACAGCAGGTGGGAAGAATTATTCTGAAATTTATTTTTTTCTAGAAGATTATGTAAATTACTTCTTTTCTGAAAGAAGTCTTTATAAGCTAACGAGTCAAAACAATTGCAGCATAGTTCACTTTGAAACATATAAAAGAAAAATTTAAAATATAAATATTATGAATGTCTATGAAAACTGAATAATAACAATCACATCATTTATCTGTTCTTTTTAGTAAGAACTTAGTTTAAACATATGAACAGTTTCAATGATAATGACTAAGTTTTCTTTGATGCAGTACTGATGGTGTGTTCTGAAAACAATAGTCATTCTTGCTGTTACTAGTAAACCTTAAGCAAACTGGCCTTCATATTCAAGTAATTCTAGGATAAAGTGTTTCACAGAATGAGACAGAAGTATCTTCAATTAGATGGATTTGAAAGTGTTTCTTGTGAATCTCTAAAACAATAGTATGCTATGCATTGTTTACCAAAATTGTTCATAAATTCTTTGTAAGACTGTTCTTCTGTGATCTGGAGATATCTTTGAGGAAAATCTAATTTATTTTTTAAGATTGAGAATAAATAAAGTACGCTGTTTCCTTTCTGTGGTTTCCTCTTTAACATAAGAACAAGCAGAAATAAAGTTCTAGGCTGACATTCTAACTTCAGAATGTGTAATTTATAATATGAAAATAAAATACTAATATCAGCTACTCACCATTTTTAAAACTATTGTAAAAATTACTGAGGCTGAAGAGTTCTGCATACAAATTTAGAGTGTGGTGATGTTATGTTATAACAGAAAAGATATTTGTCAATTTTGTATTTAATATTGTAACTGAAAATTGAATTTGACACTGGATATGCCATTTTATTTTTTCAAGCCCATCAACATATATTCATACCAAAATTTCCTTCACTTTTTTTGCTTGTCTCAATTTCATGTGGAAATGGCTCAATGAATGATAAAAATACTTATGGCAATGTGTCATATTTTATACAGCTTCTGTACATATCATACAAGGTTATTTTGAATCTCAATCTAAGCATGAAATCACCCATTTTGAAAGACTGAAGATTGAACTTATTGTAAATTTAAATTTAAGCAACTTGTTTTTATCTCTTTAGATGTTGATTCACTGTCACCTCTTTGAAAACACATCAAACAAAGTTAGCAGCAACCTAAAAGAAGACCATGTGAGGTTAACATATTGATGTGGTCAAAAGAACCCTTAGAAATCCTGTAGCCTTTTCAAATTATAATATCCATGATTTTTCTGTTATAAACCTGTGTACTAATTCTTATATTTCTTGGTCTATGTAGCCCCGACAAGCCTGACATTTGTTATGTAGACCAGGCTGATCTTGAACTCACAGAGATTTACCTGCCTCTGTCTCCAGAGTGGCGGGATTGAAGGTATGTGATATCATGCTTGGCATGTGTGCAGCTATTTAAAAATTTTAAACACATAAGCGTCTCTCTCTGTGTATGTGTTTGTGTGTGTCTCTGTGTGTGTGTCTGTCTGTGTGTATGTGTGTACATGTAGAAGCCAGAATTTGAGTGTTAGGTGTCTTCCTTTATTACTCTCCACCTCATCTTTTGAGACTAAGTCTCTTAGTAGATCTGAAACTCAGCAATTGGCTAGATGGCTAGCAAGCAAGCTCTAACTCTGATTGGCAGCCTGTCTCTGCTGTCTCTCTCCATACCTCACTAGGATTACAGATGGGCATGAGAGCACACACTCAGCTACTTATGGGGATTCAGGTATTTGCATCCAGGTCTTTATGCTTGGGTGGCATTTTACCTAGGGACATAACTCCCTAGGCCCCAGGGTAAAGCCTTTTAAAATGAAAACTCAACTTCTCAGTTGCTCCATGCAGAACCCTTTTGTTCTTACTACCCACACATGTCTGGGAGATACTACCTGAGCTTACATAGAATCTATAAACATGTTTATAAACACAATTATATGGAAAAGTACGAAACTATCTAGACAGTATTTTAGAGAGGTCAAGGCCCTTCTCTTTATAGGGTGATCACTGAAGATGAACTAATTAAAGTGCTAGAAACTAGATACATGGCAGATGCTGTTGCTTATTGTTTTTTTTTATTATTATTTTTTATTAGATATTTTCTTTATTTACATGTAAATTTCTCCCTTCCCAGTT
>NW_022196897.1:40710343-40714725 GCF_008632895.1 Mastomys coucha
CTGCCACTCCTTCCATGGGTACTTGGTTCCCCCTTTTAAGAAGGAATGAAATGTCCATCTTTGGTCTTATTGTTAAGTGAACACATCTGCGCTTCAAACTTTGTGGAACACAGAGCAATAGGCTTTAATTATGTTTGCATTAACATTAATTTGAGAATCAATAATTACTTTTAGATTTATAGTAACAACGAATGGAAAGTGATGGAGCAGTAGGCTTTTCTGACAGCCTGGGTCCAGTAGAGCTGCCACCTTAGAATCCCGGAGACCCACTGAGCAGAGTAAATTTGTTCACAAGGGATGGTAGGGGTTTGGTGATAGCTCCTGAGATGATAGCTCAGATTTCTGCCCAAACCCCTCACAGATGCCCCTGCAGGAGATGTGTGTTCTATCAGGCAGACAATGCTCCAAGCTCCCAGCATTCTAGCTGGACCTTACACCTAGTAATTTGACCACAAGCCAGGCATACTATGGCCCATACAATAAAAGGGGCGGTTTACCCCCTCCTCCCTCTCTTGCTCTCTCTCTTCTCTCTCCTCTTGCTTTCCTCCTCCCCTTTTCTCTCTCTCCCTCTCCTTCCTCTCCTTTCCTTCCCTTTACTTAACCAACCAACATATTTTCTCCTTCCTACAATGAAATAACTCATTTATACATTGCCTCCTTTTTAACTAAGGCACTGTGCAGCAACAGGTCAGCATTGGGGAGAGAAAGAGACCCGGGCCTCAGCAGCAGGCCTCCGCCTTTGGTACCACAGAAGGTTAGGTAATTATTTCTCATACCCTACTTCTATGTGTAAGTGTCTATGCTTAAGCTTCTTCACTATCAACATCCTACACCAAAGTGATATGCCTGTTATAGTTCATGAATCTATATTAATACATCATTAAGTAGAGCATATGGTTTACAGTAGGGCTCATTCCTAGATTTGTGTAAAATAGATTTGGGCAAATGTCTATGTATAGACAATGCTAACAGAATTGCTTCACTACCTGAAGGTCCTCCATGTTCTGCCTGTAAATCTTTTCATCCCTGTAAACCTGTGGTAACTGCTGATCTTTTAATTACCATGATTCTATCACTGTTAGGATGTTGTATGATTGGAGTCACACAGTATGTGTACTCTGTGCTTGGCTTCTCTCACTGACTAATGTGAATCTAAGTTTCCTCCATAGCTTTTCATTGCTCCAGAGTTTATTTTAGTGTTGAATAATGTGAATGTATTAGAGTTGATCTGCTCATTTACTGAAGTATAGCTGAATTGCTTCCAAATTTGGCAAGCAAAAATAAAGCTGATATAAACAATTGATATGTGGGTCTTTGTGTGGACATGCATTTTAAATTGGTTTGGGTAAACACTAAGAAGGGAAATCGCTGGATTGTATGGAAACAATGTATTTAGTATTCACAAGAATCTGCCACATTGGCTTCTGAATTTGTTCCTTTTTCTGTTGCTATGATGAAACACTCCAGCAAAAGCATCTTAAAGGAGGATGTCCTAGTTTACAATTCAATACTGTCCATTGTGGCAGGGAAGTGGCTGGAACTTGAGGCAGTTGGTCATGTGGCATCTACAGTCAGGAAGCAGAGAGTGATGAATGCCTGCTTTTGTTTGGGTCCAATCTTCCATTGGTGCAGTCCAGCATCCCGGCCAGGGGAGGGTGCCCCCCAGTGTATGTGTGGGTTGTCTCACCTTGTAATGATCCCGTTGACAACCAACACTTACCCTTACAGCTTCTACATAGGCTGTGCTAGTTAGCATTCTGCCATTGAACAAGGGACCCTGCTGCTTCACATTCTTCTCAGAATTTCACACTGTTATTGTTTTAGATTTGGGCCAATATAATGGGTACATAGTAGCATCTCAATGTTATTTAAAATTTTAATTTCTTATTTTCATATGATATTAAACATCTTGTAATATGCTTGTAATTAATGTGTATATATATTTTCGGATACAGCAAACTTTATTTATTTATTTATTTATTTTTCACCCCTCTCTCGCTCCCTCGATCCCCTCCCTCTTTTCCTCCCTCCCTCCTTCTCCCTCTCCTCCCTCCCCAGCAAACTTTATTGATGGTATTCAAGAGAGTAAGGAGGGTTCCCTAGGTCCCTCCTGTTATTATGGGGGTCTGGAATATGAGGGAGATGTTCAGTGTTGGAGGCCGAGTTGGGACAGGGATTCCTTATAACTGAAGGCCTCTCTTTTGGTCTCAGTGTTCTTGCTAGGGTGGGTGGGCCAGGGTTTCTAACTCCTTGGCAGCCATGCAGGCCATGAGGTCCACCACCCTGTTGCTGTAGCTGCATTCATTGTCATACCAGGAGATGAGCTTTACAAAGTTGTCGTTGAGAGCTATGCCAGCCCCAGCATCAAAGGTGGAAGAGTGGGAGTTGCTGTTGAAGTCACAGGAGACAACCTGGTGGTCAGTGTAGCTTAGGATGTGCTTCAGTGGGCCCTCAGATGCCTGCTTCACCACCTTCTTGATGTCATCATACTTGGCTGGTTTCTCCAGGCGGCATGCCAGATCTACAACAGATACATTGGGGGTAGGAACACGGAAGGCCATGCCACTGAGCTTCCTGTTCAGCTCTGGGATAACCTTGCCTACAGCCTTGGCAGCCCCTCCCTATGGGCCATGTAATCAAATACATGAGTCTAGGGGACCATTCCTATTCATCTAAACCACCACAGAACCTAATGGGCCTTCTGTTTCCTATTTTTAAAGGATGTTAACTATTGATTCAATTCCCTTAATAGATACAGAGGCCTATTTAGATCATTTATTTCTTTTGAAGTAATGTTTCTCAGACTGTCTTTCCAGGAATTAATTCATTTTATCCATGTTATTGAATTTATGGATATGATGTTTTTCATAATATTCAGGTTTTGGGGGAATTTTGATGCTATGAAACACATGGTGATGCTATATGTAGTATTCTTAGGCTAGAAACTGTGGCACTGTACATTTTGTTACACAGCTTCACTAGCTATTACATGATAAAACTTTAAAGTAACTATATATATATATTTTTAACTTTTATTGCATTATGATGAGAAAAGTTACATGATTTCAATTTATCTGAATTTGTTAACATTTAAAAACATATTTTAAGTAAATAGAATTAAATCACATTCTTGTTTCCCTTTTGTACTCCAACTCCTCCCAGAGACCCCCCCTTAAATACCTACAATACCTTTTTTGTCATATTCTTTAAAATTTATAAAATATTATAACAATAAAAATGAGTATTATAAAAGTTGTTTGATATAAAACAATTTAACAGCATTATGTAGATGCTTGTCTACAGCAATAGTGAAAATACATTTTTCTCAATATAAATTTTAAATAACTCCAAACATATTAACTGTATATTTCAAAATAATACATCACTACAAGTATTTCTTAAATGAACATAAATATATAAAATCTTTTTGTTGGTTTGTTTTGCATTTAGTAGAGTTTAAAATCTTGGCTCTTACTGTGGTACAAGCCCAAAATAAGAACAATTTTTAGACATTAGATTTTATTGTAATAAGGCTGAACTTCAATGACCCTCTCACATCACCAAAGGATTTTACCTCCATCGTAGCTAAGCTTAGAGTTGATAGTTCTGCTGCACCAAGAAATGAATTGTAGGCACGATTTTTGGATACAGAATTCCTGCTATGGTCAAAGCTGTTTGACTTGAGAGAGTGATTTTATTCTCAGCCCACAGAGAACAGGTTATATTCATTTAAGAAATGGTGTATGTATTAAGATGATCTATCTATAAAGTCATTCACCAACTGTTTCAATGAACAATGGTTCTGCTTGGAGGGTGGCACAGACATTAGGTGAGGGTAAGAATTTGGTTCATTAGCTATGATAATTTGGAAAAGCATTCATCTCAGAGAAAGAGTAACTTATGAAGTCCTCTTCTTCAATCTTGATACAAGAGTTACAAACGTCAAGCAAAGCAGTCAGTCTCATTCTTTGTTGTTCTCTTACAAGCAACCTCCCTAGTTAATTGCCTATGTTTCTTTTGGGTATATAAATACTTTTGAAATATACAAGCTGTTTTGAAAACCATATTATAGTGTAAAAACATTACATAAGAAATACTACTAATAGAGAAGCTGAGAGAGGAGAGGTAAGATTTCAAGACCCTCATGTTGTACACAGCTAGACACTGTCACAAACAAACAAGCTGAAAGTGTATATAGATTGTACAATATTGGACCTATTTCTCCAATTACCAAGTTAGAGAGACCATTGGATGGCAGTCAACA
This sequence comes from Mastomys coucha, assembly GCF_008632895.1. Lineage (NCBI taxonomy): Eukaryota > Metazoa > Chordata > Mammalia > Rodentia > Muridae > Mastomys > Mastomys coucha. Next base: position 40,714,608 of record NW_022196897.1, read on the forward strand.
AATTTCTAATTCCCCATATTATTGGATTTCAATCAATTAGGATATGTTGACAATATTAATTTTCAAATTAATATATTAAGAAAAAGTAATTGTCACTTCCTGTTGTTTTTGTTGTAAG
>NW_022196897.1:40715819-40730997 GCF_008632895.1 Mastomys coucha
GAGCCTGTCCTTCCTGTGATCCTGGTTGTGTCAGAACTCCTCAGAGTCAAGCTGTCTCTGGGATCCTGAGATTCTGGGATCCTGTGATACTGGGCTTGTTAGAGCACCTGGGAGTGGGGCTTTCTCTGTGTGTTGTGGGACTGGCTGCGGAGCTTGCTCCCTAGGTCTGCTCAGGACACCAGCCCAGAGAGACTGGAAGGAACCCGAGCCAAGTAACTATATTTTTGCACATTGAGTTTCTGTTTTAGTTTGTTAATATCTTAATCGATGTCTGCTACATTTTATTATTTATTTTCTCCTGCTTACTTTGGATTTTACTTGGTCTTTTTATAGACTCATAAAATAGATGCTTGGATTAGTGATATGAAGTCATGTTTTGCTTCTATATGGTTTTATATAAGTGCTTCTTTCTTTGCTTTTATATATTTGTTTCTTCTGTATTTTCCTCTCTAAGCACTTTACTACTGTATCCTCTTATATTAAACTATATTCTTGTTTTCATTCCAAAATACTTAAAATTTCCCTTGAGATGTTTTTTCTGCCTCATTTTAAAACTTGTTGATGTGTTGTTTACTTTTTCAGTACTTGATTTTCCATCTATTTTTTTTCTGTTACTAATTTTCACTTCAATTTCTCTGTATTTTGGAGTTACATTGTATATTTTCTCTTCGTCAGTGTGCAGGTGTGATTTATGATGCCATGTATTATTCAGCTTGCTGAAAGTACTATGTGACCTTCAGAAGAGTGTCTATCCTGCAGTTACTGCCTACAGTAGTTTATAGGTGACCATTACACACAGATGTTTGACACTGCTGTTAACTTCATCTGTGTCCTTATGGGTTTACTTTGCCTGTTGTATCTGCCCATTTTTGACAGAGGGTGTGTGAATCTCCAACTGTGATAGACTTATCTATTCCTCTTTTCAGTTTGGTCAGTCTTAGCTCTTGCATTTAGGTGTCCTCCTTTAAATCTTTCCCCTTCTTCCTGCTCTTCCTTCTCTCCCTTCCTGTTTCTGCTTCTTTATCTTATTCTTTTCACACATATGGTCTGAACTGTACCAATTAATTGGGTTCACTGTGATATTTTCATATATGCACTGTATTAGTCAGGGTTTCTATTCCTGCACAAACATCATGACCAAGAAGCAAGTTGGGGAGGAAAGGGTTTATTTGGCTTACTTCCACATGGCTGTTGATCACCAAAGGAAGTCAGGACTGGAATTCAAGCAGGTCAGGAAGCAGGAGCTGATGGCCACGGAGAGATGTTCTTTACTGGCTTGCTTCCCCTGGCTTGCTCAGCCTGCTCTCTTATAGAACCCAAGACCTCCAGCCCAGGGATGGCACCACCCACAAGGGGCTCTACCCACTTGATCACTAATTGAGAAAATGCCCCACAGCTGGATCTCATGGAGGCACTTCCCCAACTGAAGCTCCCTTCTCTGTGATAACTCCAGCCTGTGTCAAGTTGACACACAAAACCAGCCAGTACATGCACATATTGTACATTGATGAGATACTGTTAGAAAATACTTGTTAATGATGATATCTTTCTGCAATATTGATCCACTTATCATTATGTACTAATTTAGCACTGATTTTTTTTTATTTTCATGTGTATCTTGTCCTAATTTAAGATAGTGAGTTCTAGATTCTTTTAACTAATATTATATGGTATATCTTCTCCCATGTATACACTTTAAAGATGTATGTGTTTATTTTTAGGATGGCTTTCCTGTAAATTACAAATATCTGGGTTTTCTTCTTGATCCACTTTGAAAATTTTGGTATTTGATTGATGTATTCAGAGTATGTGTACTTAAAGTAATTACTGACATAGTTTTATTAATATATACCATACCTTCCATATTTTAACTTTATGTCTCTGACTTAGTCACTGTTCTAGTGCTATGAAGAGACACAATGACCAAGGCAATTCCTATGAAAGAGAACATTAAATTGGGGACTTACTTACGGTTTCATCACCATCTCGATGGGAAGCATAGTAGTACTCAGGCAGGCAGGCATAATATTGGAAAAGTAGCTGAGCGCTACATCCTGATCTGCAAGCAAAGCGAAAGAGACTGGGCCTAGAATGGACCTTCGAGATTTCAAAGCCAAACCTCAGGGACACACTTTCTCCAAGAATTTCATATGTGTTCCAACAAGACATAACCTCCTAATCCTTAATCAAATATCTTCACACCTTGGTGACTATATATTCAGATATATAAGCCTATGGGGGCCATTCACATTCAAAACATCACATTTTACTCCCTGGCACCCATAGGCTTATAGCATAATGCAAAATGGACTTAGTCTAACTTTAAAAGTTTCTGTAATATTTCAAAGTTTCAACACTGTTTAAGAATTAATATCCAGTCTCTCCTAAGACTCAAGGCAACCTCTTAATTGTATGCCTTAGTTAGAGTTTTATTGCTTCGATGAAACACCATGATCAAATAGCAAATTGGGGAGGAAAGAGTTTATTTGGCTTATGGGTCCACTTATCACTGTTTATGACTAAAGGAAGTCAGGACAGGAACTCAAACAGGGCAGGAACCTGGAGGCAAGAGCTGATGCAGAAGCCATGGAGAGGTGCTCCTTACTGGAATGCTCCCCATGGCTTGCTCAGCCTACTTTCTTATGGAACCCAGGACTACCATCCCAGGGATGGCACTACCCATCCACACAATGGGCTGGACACTCCCCCTCCCCATTAATCACTAATTAAGAAAATGGCTGGATCTTCTGGAGGCATGTTCTTAATTTAAGTTCTCTTCTTTCAAAAAACTCTAGCTTGTGTCAAGTTGACATAAGAATAGTCAGTGCCCTCTAACTACCTACCAAATCAAAATTGAAAAGCAGACTACATACTTTAAATATATGTTGGCACTGAATATACATTACAGCTTCAAAGGCGAGGAAAGAGAGCATAGAGAAGAAATACTGGGCCGAAGCGATACTTAAAACCTGCAGGGAAAACTCCAAAGTTTGCATTTCTATGTCTGATGTCGTCATTTTTCAGATATCCAACTCCTTTTAGCTTAATTGAATGCAGCTTACTTCTCTCTTGAGTTGTTTCCATGCCAGCCTGAAGCTTTCCTTGGCAGGTCTCTGACATCTCCCATCTTGGGGTCTTCAACAAAATCAAGGCTTCCCCCTCACAGCTTCATGAAATGGATTCTCTGAACCTACATACAGAGACATCCCTGACATATATCTAGATTCAGTAGCTCTTCTTAGCTATTGAGGGGGAATTCCAAACCCCTTTCTTAAATTCTTGACTCTAAATCCAGAACCATCTGGCCAAAGCTTCCATGTTCTGCAGCTTTCAGGTGCTGGAACTTGGCCCCTTATTCAAATATATTTGCACCAGCTTTCTGTTTTTGAAGATTTCCTTTGTTGCTTAAGCTTTTTAAAAAATCATTTTCACAAAATGGAAGCTTTGCTGGGTGGGGATGGGGGTGTATCTTACCTTGAGATTATTATTCCATTTATTCTGTTTAGCATCACTTAAAAATAACTTTTTATCTCTTTGATCATTGGAATTAGCCCCATTATAGTCCTTGGTGTTCTGTTTCTCCTCAAATTGTACTGAAGTGGAAACTTAAGGGTTCTTTGGAAAGTCAGTAGTATTGGATTCTGTTTTGCTGGGGCAAACACATGAAGGAGTGTTTTCCTGAAGTGGACTTAGGTGAAAGGTCAAGGCAGACTCATGAAAGAATATTTCACTGAAGCAGACACAGGAGAGAAGGTGTTCTGCTAAAGCAAGCACATGAAAGGACACGTGATGAAGGATTCTTTGCTAACAGCACACATGTATTGCTACCCTTACATTGTAGAGTTGAGTTCTATTTGTCAGGATCCTATAGAGAGAAATGCACCAAAAAACTTCTGATGGTGTGCTGGAATTTCTTGCCTCTTCCTCGGACTTGGGCTGCTTGGCAGAGTGATGTTAACTGAGAAAGATGTCCGTGCTGAAGCAAGACCCGTGGAATACATGTGATGTTTGGAAAGAGTTAATTAAAAGAACTCAATGGACAGAGATGGAGGCTGCTGGTGTATCTGTGAAGTGTTTGTGAGTGGCTCAAGCTGCCACTGCGAGCCTGTGAACTGAAGTGCTAATTTCCAGACAAGACAGATGAGAGTTGCTCCAAAAATCCTTTCCAAACAGGTCCATGTCCTTGTGTCCATTCTTCCCCACTAACTCTGGTGGGTGGTGGACCAAAAGGGATGTTAAAGCCTTTAAGAACCACCAGTAAAAATAGGTTCTGAAAAAAATAAAAGTTATACTCTACATTTTGTGCTTCTCATTGTTTGGGTGCCTCCTTTTCATTATAGATCTGAATAATAGTGATTGCTCATGATCACAGGACAGATTCAATATGAGGCCATCCTGCAATTGCCTCTGCCAGTGCCATTAATCTAGAACTCTTCAGTTTAGTCTCAGGCAGACTTTTAGGACAAGGATAAAGCACAGCCACATTCTTTGCCAGAATATAACAAGAATGATCTCTAGGCCAGTTACTTAAATTCCTCCACCTGAAACTTCTTGAACTGGGCCTCCGCAATTCAAATTGCCCCCAGTACTATCCATGCTCCTACTAGGATGACCCATAAAGCCCCAATGTAAAACATCTAAATGCTCTTCCAATCCAAAGTCACAAAATGTTCACATTTCTCCAGAAGGCAGCAAGGTCATGTCTGTCACAGCAAAACCTCAGTTCCTGGTACCAACTTTTATTCTTAGTCACTGTTCTACTATGATCGAGGCAAATCTTATCAAGTAAAGCTTTCACCTGGGAGTTTGCTCACAGTCTCTCTTTTTAGTATGGTGGTGTAATTGAGAATAACCTCCATAGGCTCATAGATTTGAAAGCTTGGTCACCAGGGAGTGGCAATATTGGAAAGGATTATGAGATTTGGCCTTGTTCAAGAAAGTGTGTTGCTGGGGGTGGGCTTTGAGATTTCAAAAGCTCATGCCAAACCCAGGATCTCTTTCTTTCCATTGCCTATAGATCCAGATTTAGAACTCTCAGCTACATTTACAGCACCATGTCTGCCTGTGTACAGCCATGTTTCCTGCGTTGTTGACAATGTTCTATACCTTTAAAACTGTAAGCAATCCTCCATGGAATGCTTTCTAAGAGTTACCATGGTCACAGTGTGTCTTCACAGCAACAGACCACTGATTAAGATAGTCTGTTAGGTGTACTCCTAACTTATCTCTTATGGATTCCCTTAAATTTGCAATGTGCATCTATAGCTAATCCAAGCTCATGTTCAATAATACTACATTGCTTCACAAATAGCATAATGACAAAAGAATTGCTTTCTCTTTCCTATCCTTTGAAATGTTGTCATTCATTTTACACACACACACACACACACACACACACACACGTGCATACACACACACACACACACACACACATACGCGCGCACACACACACACACATTATCCCTATTATTTTGAACCTGTTTTTCTGTAGATCAATTAAGAATAAGAAAACCAAACATTTTTATTTTATCCCCAATTGTTTCTTCTTTGATCTCTTTCACTTTTTGTATGTTTTGTTTAGACATGACTTTCAGACACATTTTACATCCCTAATTGTTTTAAAAAACTTTCATGCTGGGTGTATTGATAGTAGTCACCCAAGTTTTGTATACCCAAGGAGGATTTTCTTTTTTACTTTTGAAGAATGATGCCACAACCAGAGTCCTAAGTTGCTTTCTATCTCAATGCCTAAATTACCCACTGAACTTTATTCTTGCTTACCCAGTTTCTTAGTGAGAAGTAATGCTTATCTTTGATGCTTTGTAGATAATATTTTCCCACACCTATTTTCTTTCAAGACTTTGATTTTCTATACTTTGATAATGATAGGCCTAGGTGTAGTTTTCTGGCATTTACTCACTCTGTGTTCTCGATCTATGTTCCCAAGTCAGACAATCATTTGGGAAGTTCACAGTTATTATTGTTTCAAATACTTCTTCTGTTCTGTACTTTCTGATCTTCTGATAGTACCATTACATGTACACCACACATCTTGTATATTCTTTTGCCTACACATTTTGGAAGTTTCTATCTAAGCACTCACGTGTCCTGCATCCTTTTCTCATGTATACCACATTCACTTAGTAAGCCCATCAAAAATGTCCATTCTTCATGCCTCTTTTGTTGCCTTTGATCTCCAGCCCTTCCAGACTTTAAACTCACCTCCTAAAGCCATGTTCAGATGAACTAAGTAGGATGTTTGGCATCTGGCTCTTGTGTTCTTTCTGACTGCTCTGTTGTGATTTTCCCCAAGTCTTGGAGGGGGTAATATATCTGTCTTCTTTAATGCTGAGCACTTAAAATTTTTTTCTTGGCATTTTAACATGCTTTGAATCTGTGATATAACCACAGCTCTAAAGAACTTCTTTGACCTTATATGTGTGTAAACAAAAGTATTTAGGTGACAATTTAACAATATGTTCATTTAGGAACAAAAATAGAAGATTAACTCTTGGTACTTGTGACCTCTTCTGTCATGGACCTTTGATTGGGTCCTTAGTACAATGTATGAATGCCTGGCCTTAGATCCAAACAGAAATCATCTAGTTACTCCTATAGCAATGATACCCTATTGTCACTTCTAGATATTTACAGACACTGAAGATTAAGAAGATCTAAATAGCAAAAGTTATAATTCATGTATGAGAGACATGTGACATCTGCCTTTTGAGCCTTCATTACTTCACACTGGATATTATCTATTTCCTGGAAATTTCATAATTACAAATTCTTTATATAAGCATAGCTATTTTCTTTTCACTGTATCTCCACAATTTTTTTTACTACATTTTTGTCTTCTTGAGTGGATCTCAGAGATTGACTCAAGGAAGAGCTTAAGCTGGCTACATCCTTGATTCATCATTTTTATAGTAGGTTTTTATAGTAGATATTTTTATTTTATTATTTCACTTTTGTATCAATTCCTTGGTTTTTCTTCTGCATTTTCTTTGTCACTCCCAACTCAAGTGTTATTGTCACCCCCGTTATAATCTTGTCTTTAAGGTTTGTTTCTATGGCTCAGGATTTGGCCATAAGGGACTTACTTCCATACTCCTGTGGGGACTAGTGAAGAACTGAGGGATTTACCATTAGGACTCCTAGCTGGGTATAATGGTGTTAGAGCTCTGGTACCTTATTTTAGACTACTTTGGGAGGTTCTGTTTGAGGTCAAGGGGAGCATATATGAGAGGTATAAGGCCAGATTCTTGCTGCTGTTGGACTTCTGCACCCAGTGATGCCGGAAACTCCCTTAGGTTTATGAGTCAGACTAGACATTTCCCCCTTCAGCCATTTGAAGAAGGTTTCTGCTGCTCACCGTTTCCAGATGCTTACTTAGTGTAGCACCAGAGAAACATCTTGAATGTTCCAGAAGATAATGCCATAGGATTGATGTATGATATGTATCCCAATAGGAATCCGAGGACTACAATGACCTGGCATTATTAGAGATGGGGTTGAGAGGTGTCAGGATGTGCCAGCATTGCTTTGCAGTACTTCCCTTTCCTCATATACAAATTTCTCCAGTTTATATTCAGGCACTGGATTGGGCTTTAAGAGTTTCAGCCTGCTTGGGTGAGGCTCATTTTGAGATGTGCTTGTACACTGCAAGTGTTTGGATTGAGTGCACATTAGCAGGTACTGTGCTAATAACCACAATGCCTGAAGTAACACCCAATCCAGATTGCCTTACTACGTTTATGCTTCTGGAAGAGCAGAAGGGAGAGGGAAATGAAAGCCTTCCCACAGGTTCCTATGTCTTCTAAGAGATCTATTTTAGGAAGTCTGGCAGAGATACATTATTTTCTAGTCTGCGTATCTGAGTGCATCAAGGATACAGGCTAAGCTGCAAATTTTTAGAGACTAAAATATGCTTACTAGCCACAACCTGTTAGAAGTAGTACTCAAGATGTACCTTATAGCTACTCTTGGGAATGTTGCATACAGAAGATGGATAACCCCCATCTTGCAATCATGGCCAAGCAGTAGCAACCAGCACTTCAAATTAAACCTGTAAGATTCACTGGGTCTCATTCACAACCATGCCAAAAGGACCAATATTATAATTGAGACTTTTTTCATGCATAGGACACCCCCTCCTACATACAAAGCACTATCACATTGCCTTGTTTAAATTTACCCAAATGGAATTTTCTGGGGATACATAATGTTAAAAGTAATGTTTTAGGCATGCACTCTTAGCCATTAAACTCTCTTGGATGCTAACTGCTATGGAATATTATGTTGAGCATGACAAAGTGTTAAAGTAGATTTTATTTGTTAGGCATCCAGAATTGGTTTAATTGTAATTTGGGGTTTATGACACATCTTGATTACGTTCTTGATAAAACTCTTAATTTACTTGGTAGAGCTATCTATCATCGAATATGTCTATATTTTCATCATCTGGGCATATTACTGGACTTGCCTTTTTTTCTTTTTCTTGCCTGTTTTTTTCGTCTCTGAAATTTGGCATAGTCACATGACTTACTTTGGCTGAAAAAATGTGATCAGAATGTCACATTAAAAAAATCTTTATTTATTTTTCTTTCCTTCTTTGAAGGTCTTAACTATTTTTTTATTGTGTGTGAAGACTATCCTTGTTAGTCTAAGTTTCTGTGAGCAAATACTCGTGAAGAATCCATTCAAGGTCACTTAGTCCAACTTAATGAAGCCTGTGTCCTTAGCATACTGATGGAAATACTGACTGCACATATTCAGCCCGAATTTCTGGAATAGATAGTGGCAGTTACAGCAGAAAAAGCAAGAGCAGGAACCCTGGCCACACTTCTGTGATTTACTCTAGTAGAGCTGAAGTCATCTTGCCTTTAGATGGCCAGTAATGAAAGACTATCTTATAATTTCTTTTTCTCTCTCTCTCTCTTTCTTTCTTTCTTTCTTCCTTCCTTTCTTTCTTTCTTTCTTTCTTTCTTTCTTTCTTTCTTTCTTTCTTTCTTTCTTTTTTTTTTTCGAGACAGAGTTTCTCTGTATAACCCTGGCTGTCCTGGAACTCACTCTGTAGACCAGGCTGGTCTTGAACTCAGAAATCCGCCTGCCTCTGCCTCCCAAGTGCTAGGATTAAAGGCATGCGCCACTACCGCCTGGCTAATTTCTTTTTAATTTTAGGATTGTTGAGCAGTTCATGCATGAGGACCAAATGTACTTCACTTTTCAATTTTCCTTTTCTAAAAGTTGACAGTTTGTTCTAAGTCTTTGAAGCAATCAGGTTTACAAGGCATGTCTCGTCTCTTCTGAGCACAAGTGCTAAAAAGCAGGCGTATTGTTCTTCACACACTCTTCCTACTGCTGTGGTGACTGTGGCCATCTTTCAGTTTTGTTTCCTGTTGCTGTGATAAAAAATACCTCAACACAAGCAACTAAGATGAGAAAGGGCTCATGTGAGGTACAAGTCCAGGTTACAGTTGACTATTGCAGGGAAGTCAAGGCAGCGGAAACATGACACAGCTGGTCACACCCACAATCCCGAGCAGAGAGAGAATAAGGACAGGCATGTTTGCCAGCCGTAGGCTCTCTTTCTCTTTTTACAGACGGTTTTTAATTGTTTTTAGAACTCCATACATATTCCTTTCCCTCTCTCAACTCCTCTCAGATCTCCCCTGATTGATGTTCGTTTTCTTTCTTAAATACAATATAAAGTAAAACACACAAGTATCTTTCTCTAACACACACACACACACACACACACACACACACACACACACACATACACACACACCCCGGAGTCTAATTTGTGTTGGGCAACCAATCATTAGTATATGGCATTTCTTGAGCAGTGGTTGATAAATAAACTGTCACTTCTTTGAAGAGAATGGATTTTCCCTCCCAGAGTATCTATCAATTCTGAGTAGCTCTTTGGGTAGGAATGGGACGTTGGATCCATTTCCTCTCCTCCATTCTGGGATTTTGTTTGGCTTGATCTTGTGCAGGTCTTGTGCATGCTGCCAGCAGTCTCCTTACAATATTTTCCTCCACATCTTTTACATAGATCCCCAAGACTTAACAGGATGCGTGTGATAAAAACAACTCACTTAGAGAGCACTGTAGACTCACTCTGAATATGGTAAGTTGTGGTCTCCACGTTACTTAACATTTTTGAAAGAGGAAACTTTTCTGGTAAAGATTGAGTGATCTATGCATATAGCAATTTATTAACAGGAATTATCTTATTACAATTGTTATTTGGCAGGTTATTATTAGTAGGTTTCCTCTAGGCCCATTGCCTATCTTGTCTTAGGTTCTTGGCTACTTTAGCAATGTCTGGCGGAGGTTGTGTCTCATGGAGTGGTCCTTATATTCAATCTAAAAATGTTCAGTAGCTCCTATAATACTCATGCCATTATTGTACAAGTGGGCATATCTTGCAGACAGGTCATTATTGGAGTCCATAAGCTTCATAGCTGGGTGATTACTTTTTTCCTTTGGTAGCATGTATAAGTCCTTCTGGCATTAAGAATATTATTCACTATGGGTAAAGCTTCCAGTTGAGTAGCAGCTAGGTTTCTGCATGTTCTGTGCCATAAGTATGTGCTGCTTTCAGCAATAGGATCTACTATCACATTGTGGAGGTAAGCAATGGCGTTGACAAGGGCCTAATTCCAGGGAATAACACTGCCCATCTTTAGGCTAGATCTTCCTACATCAATTGTTGTAATCAGGGCAATTATTCACAGGCATACCCATGGGCCAACCTGATCTAGACAGTCCCCGGTTGAGACTAGATGATTCTAAATTGTATCAAGTGGACAATTAAAACTAATGACCACAGAGAGTTTATGTAACCTAGGCCTTTGGCTGGTCCTGATGAACAGAAGCCCCTGTTAACCTGTACCACACATGGGCCCTATTGCTGACTCTCAGCAGTGGAATGTGGCATGACAGTTGTAAGCTGAAAGAAACACTTGTCTAAGTTGCTTATGGTCATGGTGTTTTATCACAGCAACATAAATCCTAACTAAGACACTTAACCAATTTCCTAGGCTGAATTTTCTTTGCTTTTTTTTCAAATATGTGGTGTGTGTACGTGTGTGTATGCATGTATATGACAAAAGTGCACACATGCATAAATGTGTATATGTGTGCAGCTGTGGAGGCAGTAAGTGATACTTGTTCTCTTCAACTACTCCCCACCTTATATACTTGGGCAGAGTCTCTCGGTTGGACCCAGAGCTCAACTATTATCACACCAGCCATAACTGGCCAGCATGGTCTGAGTATTCCCTGTTACCTTTAACATATTGAGATTGCATGTGGGCAGTTACACTTGTCTGGCATTTATGAGAGTGCTGTACCACAGCACCTCTCAGTCCCTCTTCAGCCTCCTGAAGCCACCTCTTCAGTCCCTCTCCACTTTCCTTAATTTATTCTGACTGATATCTGAACTGATGGAGTTATTTTACATTTTATTAGAATGTAAGAGCCACCCATGAATTTATCCTTCGCTGTTCTTGAAAATAGCCTTTTTATAACAATATAGTCTCTCCTTCCTATTCCATCTTTAACTCCTTCTCACAAGTAGTCCTTAGTAGCCTTGGATCTAGGTTTGGCTCCTTTTGTGTAGATTTTTTTTTTTTACTATATCTGAATATATGGCCAACTCTAAAAGTAATATATTTTAGCTATAGTTGTTTTCACTTTATATAAAGATGTGGCATATGATATTTAAGATTTATTCTTTAACTCAATTAATATATTGTTAGGATTTACCTACAGGGTTGCTTATTCTATTAATTTCTATTTGTATATAATGTTCCACTGAGTGAATAGGTTAAAGTATATAATTTGAAGTAAATTAGGAAAAGAAAACAAATTTTGCTTATTTTTTCCTCTTTTTTAAACTCTAGTCTTCATATATTTTCAACTTCAGGTAATGAAGAGGAATAACAAATCCTAGGATTTGTATTATTCAAAAGCCAAGGCTTTATCTTTAAAAAGAGTTCTATAGGATACAGTTGTTGGGAGTAAATTTGCTATAAGTCAGGCAGAGGCTCAAAAGCGAGTGCCCATTCCCTGAGGATTTGCATGTGGTAAATAAGCAGAAGACGTTGAATAAAATGGGGTTTTGAGTTTATACAAAGTAACTTTTAAATCTAATTAAAAGTGCATCCACAGGTGCAAAGAGAGTCAACACCAAAAGCAAGATTACATGGACTAGATAATTAGAGTGTCGGAATTTTCAAAGTTGTCTCTATGAATAAACATTCTACTTAAAAAAAGCCTTTTTAAATGAAGTGTGAAGGCAAGACATTTTTTTCCATGGACTGGAAACACAGAGTCACCTAGAAGCTGATGAACTACAAAAAATAAAAATTATCATTAATTACTATTAACAATAGTTAGAAAAATAACAAATGAACTGAAAGATAGCTATTGCCAGAGTAATTGTAAGAGCTTCTCAGTTTGTCTGAAGTACTTTTGTAGTAAAGCATTTTTGCCAGTGAGTCAGCCAGTGAATTTCTGAATGCGGAATGAAAACTAGCTGTGGCTTGGATAAGTGTCTGCCAGGGCTTGCTCCCCAGATTTATGCCATTAAGGCTTGTCAGAGCCTTTAGTAGGTCAGGTCCAGTGGGAGGTCTTTAGGTTATTGGGAGCATGTCCTTGAAAGGGTAGTGGAACTTCAGTTCCTTCAGCACTTTTTCAGTTTCTGGACATGAAGTAAATAACTTTGCTTCTCTGTTAACTCTAACCATGGTGTACTGCCTTACCTTAGGGCAAAGTTTTGGGGTCAAGAGATGGGTTAAGGGAGAAAGTTGGCAAGCTGAAGCTAGTGAGGTTGTATAGTCAGGTCAGGGCCAGTTTAAGCTTTATAGTGAGACCCTGTTTCAAGTAGCCAAGGCCTTGGATATCCCTGAGGGTAAAGGGCTTGCCTACTGTAAACAAAGACCTATCACATGCCAGCTGTTTAAATATGGTTGGCCCAGGGAGTGGCACTATTAAGGGGTGTGACCTTGTTGGAAGAAATGCATCACTGTGGGGGGGTGGCCTTTGAAGCTCTGTCCAGTGCAGAAGAGCCAGTCTTCTCCTTGTGGTCTTCAGATGAAGATATAGAACTCTCAGCTGCTCCTGTACCATGCCTGCATGGATTCTGCCATTCTCCTGCCTTGATGATAATTGACTGAACCGTGAACCTGTAAGCCAGCCTCAGTTAAATGTTGTCCCTATAAGAGTTGCCTTGGTCATGGAGTCTGTTCACAGCAGTAAAATACTAACTAAAGCACCACTGTGCATATATGTGTATGCCACCATGCGCACACACATAGAACAATTGAAATTGAAGAGTGAATAATGACTTTCTGATTCTTGGTAGGAATATATAGTAAATGGTAAAGTCAATTACTGAGATAGGGAGTGCAAAGCAAAAACACCTATAGGAGAAAGAAGGTGGTGAATTTACAGTGTTGTATTTTAGAATGTGAAATCCACGCCTAAGTTTGTGTTCATCAGACAGGAGGCCATATGGTCTCATGTATCTGTAATCGTGTCTGTCTGCAGTGCTGTTTTCCTGGAGATAAAAATGTTTCCTCTAGAAGGCACAGAAAGAGCTTCAACAGTTTTGAAGATGTAATCGAAAGGAAATTGGGAAAATATGAATGTCAGGAATCATACTAACAAGCATTAGAGAGGAACAAAGGTCAGGGGAATTCCTTAATATGAATTCTTATGCTGGACACAGTCAAAAATTTACCTTATAGTTGGAACTATTTCCTTACCTCTTCATTTCTAGCATTTATGAGTGACTTTTGAATACTTCAAGCTGTTGTGTTTTATATCTACCTACTCTCATTCCATAATCTCTTACTTATAATTAAAGGATTTTCCTTTTTTTGCACTTTGAGGATATTAAAATGCTCACCACAAACCTTGCATGCTGCTTTATTATGCTATTTTCTTAGGGATTAGTTTTCTACACTGTTTTATAAAATAAGTTGCCATTTCCCTGCCCCCTCCAAGTTTTAAAATTTGACTTCCATGATCATCTTCAGTGATTTTCTTCTTTTTTTTTCCTGATGCTGTTTTTTTCTAGTAATTTCCATTGTGGTATTAGCGGTCTCAGTACACAGTCTTTTATTATCTTGGGAATTTTACACACTCAGTCTTGGAAACTTTTATTCGAGACCAATGGCTTTCTCTTTAAGTCTGTATAGGTAGAAGTAACTTTGCTGCAACGCAGACTTTTCTTAATGTTTTGTGTCAGTGAGGATTGAACCTAGGACCTTGTGCATGCTAGGTAAGTGCATTACCACTGAGTTATATTCCAGGCTAAGTCATCCTAAGACAGAATCTTACTTTAGGCTTCCTAGGCATTGTTATTCTTGTTCTTCTGCAAGCCATCAACTTTCTCATCACCACACTTGGATATTATTTTCATTCATATACTGCTTAGAGTTACAATATTACAGACATTTAATATATGTAAGAATTATTACAGATATATTTTCTTTTTTTGGATTTCAATTGATTAGGATATGTTGGTAATATTAATTTTCAAATTAATATATTAAGAAAAAGTAATTGTCACTGCCTGTTGTTTTTGTTGTAAAAGGTAGAATTAGGTTTGTGTGGATTTGTTGAAAGATTACCTTCTTGCTTCTTCTAGGGTGTAGTTTTGCTCCTTATGTTGATGTTTTCCATCTATTATCCTTTGTAGAGCTGGATTTGTGGAAAGATATTGTGTAAATTTTGTTTTGTCATGGAATATCTTGTTTTCTCCATCTATGGTAATTGAGAGTTTTGCTGGGTATAGTAGTCTGGGCTGGAATTTGTGTTCTCTTAGGGTCTGTAGAGATCTGCCCAGGATCTTCTAGCTTTCATAGTCTCTGGTGAGAAATCTGCCATAATTCTGATAGACCTGCCTTTATATGTTACTTGCCTTTTTTCCCTTACTGCTTTTAAAATTCTTTCTTTGTTTAGTGCATTTGGTGTTTTGATTATTATGTGATGGGAGGAATTTCTTTTCTGGTCCAGTCTATTTGGAGTTCTGTAGGCTTCTTGTATGTTCATGGGCATCTGTTTCTTTAGGTTTCTTCTATAGGGAAGAAGTTTTCTTCTATAATTTTGTTGAAGATATTTACTGGCCCATTACATTGGTAGTCTTCACTCTCTT
>NW_022196897.1:40731347-40748847 GCF_008632895.1 Mastomys coucha
TCTTTGAGGGTGCTATTTATGTCTTTCTTAAGGTCCTGTATCATCATCATGATTTTATATCTGAATCTGGTGTGATGGTGTGTCCAGTTCTAGCTATGGTAGGAGAATTGGATTCTGATGATGGCAAGTGACCTTGGTTTGTGTTGTTTATTTTCTTACACTTCCCCCCACCCCCGGCATCTGTTTAACTCTAGTGCTACCTGCCCTTGCTAAATTTGACTGGAGCCTGTCCTTCCTGTGATCTTGGTTGTGTCAGAATTCCTCAGAGTCAAGCTGACTCTGTGATCCTGAGATTCTGGGATCCTGGGATCTTGGGCTTGTTAGATCACCTGGGAGTGTGGCTTTCTCTGTGTGTTGTGGGACTGGCTGCAGAGCTTGTGCCCAAGGTCTGCTCTGGACCCCAGCCCAGAAAGACCAGAAGGAACACGAGTCACTGTCCTGGTGGAGTTCCTGTGTGCCTGGTCCCTCTGGTCCTAGTTACTCCTGGTGTTGGGACAGAGGTTGGTTCCTGCTCACCTCTGATCCTGGGTGTATCAGAGCACCTGGGAGTGGAGCTTCCTCTGGGTGTTGTGGGACTAGCTGCAGAGCTTGCACCCAAAGTCTGCTCTGGACCCCAGCCCAGACAGACCGGAAGGAACCCAAGTCACTGGGTTGGCAGAGTTTCTGTGTGCCTTGTCCTGCTGGTCCCAGTTACTCCCAGTGTTGGGACAGATGTTGGTTCCTGCTTACCTCCCCTGACTCCCTCTTAATCTCTATGTTTTTTTCTAAATAACCCTGTGCTCACTTTTTGTCAACTGGTTGCTTTGATATATTTTCTTTATATGAACCACACAGTTTTTTTTTAAATGTTACCCTATTTTTTAAAGATATTTAACACAGTGTTTTGATGATCAGATCCAGGGATTTGGGTATAGAATGATGGAGACACAGTGCTATGTCTTAGCCCTCTAAATTTTCAATTCAAGGTCAACATGTTCCTGGAGTGAATGCAGAAAGGAATTTCCAAGTTGACTCAATATTCATTGAATTTGATTTTTTTTATTTCTCAAAATAGAAAAACAAAAACTTAAATATTTACAAACACACAGTTATTCTAGTCAACGAAAAGCAAATATGTAAGAGTATAGATAAATCTATCATTAAGATCTGAAGATGAGGTAGTGTTGGTAATGAATGGAATAAATTCATGTGCGAAATTGTTCTAACAAGTTTCCTAAAAAGCTGGTTGATGAATATAGATTTGGCAAGAACCAGTGAACAAGAAATTATGCACTTAGTAAGAAGTCTTGTCTTCCTGCAAACTGTGGTAACACGATAGTGATACCAATGTCCCTGTAACATTTGAAGAAGAGCAGGAAAGGAGACAAGATACAGAGAAGAGGAGGATTAGTCAAGGCTGGAAATCCATGCTGCTTATCTGTAGGGAATTTATTTTGGCACGATTTTCTCCCTGTAGAAAAATTATGTTCTGAATCAAAATCTTATTTCTTCTGAACTTAAAAAAGTTTTCTGAGAATTTTGGTCTCTGTTCCGTGACATTGCTGACCAAATCTAAACATAATCTTCTAGTACATTTTCATTAATCTTTAAGATGACACTTTGGTCCTTTTAATTATAACACACTGGATTTTCTATGTGTTCTGTTATAAAGCAATCCTGTTTTTTGGCAAACAGTAAGTTGCATCATTGGCTCTTTTTTTTTTTTGTTGTTGTTTTGTTTTGAGGCAGGGTCTCATGTAGCTTAGGCTGGCCTAGAACATGCTATAATGCCAGAATGTCCTTGAACCTTTGATCCTTCAACCTATACCTCCCAAGCACTAGAGTCATTGGTGTGCATTGTCCCTGAAAACTAGCTTTTACAGTATCCAAAGGTGTTAATCTCTGAATAGAGTAAAGCTATCAATAGTCCTACCCAGCTCTGATGTCTATGGCCCACAACAGTGTCCAGCAAGGTATCCCCAGGATGCAATATTGACACTTATATGTTGTGGTTAATCAACAGCTATTTAAGGAGGGGTAGAAGAAACACACACACACACACACACACACACACACACACACACACACACACCACAAACACCATCTCTGTTATTGTTTGCATTTTGGTTTTTCAGTGATTTAGGATGAGATCCCCCGAGCGACACTTTCATGAAGTTCCTCAATAGAGATGACTAATGCTCGTTTGTGGGTCAGAATGGAGCCCTTTCCTGTAGATGATGCTGAATGAACTCTCCTAGTAATCAGGCTTTGTGTAATGGAGCTTGTTGCACAGGGGCAAAGAATTGAGTCTGTGCCCAGTGACTGGAGGTGGAGCCTTGCTTGTCTTATGGTGCCTGACTCCTCTGTAGGATTGGGTGAGTAGACAAAATAACTGCTTTTCTATTTTTTTATAAAATACTCATTTAAAACTTAAGTGTCTCTGATTATTATCATCTTGGCTGCATTCCATATTACTGGGCATGCCATATTTTAGTTATAATTAGTTAAAACATATCTAAATTCCCTTTTAGAGATTTCTATAATATGTATTGTATTTAGTTTTTAGTAGTTGAGGATTAAACCTTTTTTTTCCTTATTAATTTCTAGGTATTTTGATGCTTTGGAATTTGTTGAGGTTTGCTCTATGACCTAGCACATAACTATTTTGGGTAAATAATTCACTATATTTTAAAAATGTTTGTATTGCTATTTTCAGTTTACTTGTTTATGGAAAACAGATCTTCAGTCAATTTTATCATGTAAATTTTTAATGCTTAGTTTATCCACTGCTGAGACCAGTGCCCTATTATCTTCCAGTGTGATTATTGATATGTATACATTTCTTTGCATTTTTAATTCTTGCTTTATCCATTTTAAATCTACATATGCAACTAAGAAAACAATATAAAGTTGTATGCTTCCTTATTTCTATGAGAACATTGCCTCTCCTTTACTGTTGTAAGCATCCCCTTTCACTTTAATCTGATATACTTTTATGTTACTTGTATGACATGTCTAGGTCTCTCTTTTCACATTATATTATTTTAAATCATATTTTCACATATACCTTTATATTTGTGCTTATTATAAGCAATACATAGCTTTTCTAAAATGTTGACACTCTTTGACCTTTAATTGGATATTATCTCTAAAGTATTTAATCAATGCATACTTAATGGAATGACTAATATGCAATGACATATTGATACATGTATTCTTTTGAGCCAGGGCCTCATTATGTAGTCCTAGATGTCTTAGAATTCACTTTGAACCAGACTGGCTGCAAACTTACAGATATCTTCCTGCTTTTGCCTCCTATGTGGTGAGATTAAAAATGCGTGTCACTAAGCCTGGCTTGATACAGTTAAAAACATTATTATACCATTTGCTAGTCACTTGTCTTAATTGTTTTGTATTTCTTAAGGATTGACAATGGTTTTGAAATATTGACAATAAACACAAATAGACATTTGTCAAAGAATATATACAAAGGACCAAGAAGTGTTTGAAAAGATATTTAATATTATTAATCATTGTAAAGACAAATATTCTAAAAACTTACTCATGGGTAGAATCTACTTAAGTTGATATCATGAAATTGAAAGTAGACTGATGTTTACTAGAGGCTGGGGAACTTAAAGGTATAGAAGAAATGTATGAAATTAATGTATCGTTGCAGAACAAGTTGGCTACTTTTATAGCCAACTTTTATGTTTTATATATCTAAGACATCTGAGAGATGTGATTTTGAAAATTTTTACCATGAAGAGATAATGAATGCTTTGGTTTTATATGTATGTTTAAGTTGATTTAAAGTTTGTACAAGGAGGGGATTACAAGCTCTACCCCTGAGAAACTATTGACAATTGATGGCTTCTGGGAGGGAGAAGAGTAGGTTTCTCCCCATTTCCCCATCTGCCAAGCTGAACCAAACCAAACTATTTTATATAGCGCTTCATTTTTTTGTTTTTGTTTTTAAATTAAATTTATTTTATACATATATGGGTGTTTTCCTGTATGTATATCTGTGAACCACATGTGTGCCTGACAACAAATGAAGGCCAGAAGAGGGCTTTAGAACTCCTGGAATTGGAGTTATAGACAAATGTAAGCCATGATGTGGAAGGTGAGAATCAAACTCGAGTCTTCTGGAAAAGTAGCCAGTACTCTTAACCACAGAACCATCTTGCCAGTCCTCTTCCTTTACTCTGATGGAACTGTTTGTACATGTCTTAGTTAACATACCATCTTGCCAGTCCTTTTCCTTTACTCTGATGGAAGTGTTAGTACATGTCTTAGTTACCATTTTATTTCTGTGAAGAGACCTCATGACCAAAACAACTCTTATAAAAGCAAGCATTTAATTGGGGATTTCTTAAAATTTCAAGGGTAAGTTCATTATCATAATCATGGTGGTAAGTGGACAGGCATGGCTCTGGAGCAGTAGCTGAGAGCATTACACACTGGTCCACACATAGGCTGGAGGGAGGGAGAGAGAGAGAGAGAGAGAGAGAGAGAGAGAGAGAGAGAGAGAGAGAGAGAGAGAGAGAGAGAGAGAGAGAGAGAGAGAGAGAGACAGAGACAGAGAGATAGAGAGAAATAGAGACAGAGAGATCACACACACATGTGGAGAGACAGAGAGAGACAGAGACAGAGAGAGAAACAGAGACAGAAACAGAGACAGAGAGATCACACACACACATAGAGAGAGAGACAGAGAGAAAGACAGAGAGAAAGACAGAGAGAGAGACTGGGCCTGGCATGCACTTTAGAAACCACCCTGAGTAACATCTCCTTCAATAAGGACACACTTGCTCCAAAATGTCCTCATTTTCTAATGATTCCCAACAGAGTAAGCATGAACCGATTTGAACCTATGGGGCATTCTAATTTAAACCACTACACTATACTCGCTTGTCCCTAAAAACTTGTAGCTATATCATAATGCAAAAATACATTCAGTCCAACTTTAAAAGTCCCCATAATATTTCAGTCTTCAGACTGTTTAAAAGTCTAAAGTCTCTTTTGAGATTCATGGTAACTGTAACACCCTCTAAAATAAAATAAAAAAAAATCAGACCATGCAGTTTAAACATAAAATGGTACAGAATATTCATTACCATTCCAGAAGGGGGAAAAGGAAACATACTGAAGAAATCCTGGACCAAAGCAAGAGCAAAAACCCAGCAGAGAAAACTCCAAATTGTACATCTCCGTGTTTGACGTTAAAGCACCCCTCAGGTCTTCACTTCCTTTCAGCTTTTCTGACTGCAGCATGCATATCTCTCTTGGACTGATTGTACACCTAGTTTGTGTCTCTCCTTGGAAGGTCAGCCACAGATCTGGAATATCCATCATTTGGGGACCTCCCACACATTTTAGACTTTACCATTACAGCTTCACTTAACAGCCTCTCTTGGCCTCTGAGCTCCCCAGCAGATGTCCTTAACCACAGAGGAGGGTTTCTCCACATCTTTTCTGTATCCTTGATTCTAAAGCCATAACCATGTGGCTGAACATGCCAGATTCCTCTGCTCATTTGTGCTGAAACATAGTCCCTTTTATGACTTGGACTTGTATAAGCTTTGACTTGTTGATGGTTTCTATGCTGAAGAAATCCATCTGGTGAATTTATTTAACAAATTGCAGGATTAGCCAGGTAGTGTCTTCTCCTGATGGCACGATTCCCTTTATTCCATTTTGAATTAGGCCTTTCTTTAAACTTTCTATCCCTTTGAACATAGGGCTTGGCTTCAACCTTACACGTCCTAGTGTTCTTTTTCTCCTCAGAAAGTACACTTTAATCTTTTCTTTTTTCCATTTTTATTTTTAATTGTAGGTTCACATAAGAGTGATTACTAATAAGCATGTGACACAGTTGCTACAAGGTTGTCGTAAAATCTCCTCTGCCAATGCCATTAATTCAAAACTTCAATTTAGCCTCAGGAAGAACTTTAGGTCAAGGGCAAAATACCATCACATTCTTTCCAAAATATCACAAGAATGGCCTCTAGGCCACTTATTAGTATTCTTTTCCTTTGAAACCTCTAGATCTGTTTCTGTATCATCTAAATTGTCTTTGGCACTCATCTTCCATGGTCTTACTAGGAAGACTCATTAAGCCCAGGATTCATTCTTTTTTTTAGTCTAAAGTTCCAGTGTCTACATCTTTTCAAGCAGTAGCGTGGTATTGCCTGTCACAGCAATACCCCAGTCCCTGGTACCAAATTTATCTTAGTTACTGTTCTGTTGCTGTGATGAGACATCATGACCAAGGAACTCTTATAAAGGGAGCATTTAATTGTTGACTGGTTTACAGTTTCAGAGGCTTATTCCATTATCATCATGTTGGGAAACAGACAGACATGGCTCTGGAGCAGTAGTGGAGAGTTTTACATTCTCACTCCACACAGAGAGCAAGCTGAGAGAAAGAGAGGGACACTGAACCCGATGTGAGTTTTTGAAACTTCAAAGCCTATTTCCAGTGACACACCACCTCTAACAAGGACATCCCTCCTCCAATGTGGCCATACCTCCTAATTAACTGGAAACTAAGCATGCAAATAATCCCTATGTGAAGCATTATTTAAACCATGAGAGTATATTTGAAACTGTTGATTTTGCTATAGATGGGATTTTTAAAATTTGTATTTGATATTTTAATTCTTTTGAAATAATGACATTTCTCAAAGCTACCACCTGTAAGTGTTTATAATACACTCCATTAAGAAATACTTAAAATTACTATTCTTTCAAAAATATTGTTTTTGGGACTTCCCTTGTTCCTTATCCTCTTTTCCTACTAGATGGTTAAATTGAATTGAAATTGCTTGTGACAGGGAGTTTTCTTTAAGACTTCTGTCAGATTGAAGTTCCTCTTCAGATTGAATATTGTTCTCCAGCCAGAAATTGAGCACTCAACAATACCAGCATCCACCTGAGCAACTGTCCTGGATGAAGCTAACTGTCAGGAGCCTTGATGGTAGCTGACAGCTCTAGGGGCAGGGAGGAGGGCCATGAAATGGCTGCTACCCTTGTGGAGAGCATTCAGTCTGCAACCACATGGACAATGTATTCTCTTAACTTTAAAGACGAATACAGGCTTAGTCAGAATAGAAGGGATTTTGTATTTTGAAAATTGCCATATTTTTTTCTCCTTTGTGGTCTAAAGTAAATAACAAGTAAGCACCTGAAAAGTAACATTGCCTGTTTAAGGCCAAAGTAATAGCTGGCTCTGCTGTCAAGGCCCCTTCTATTAAGTTTCCATGCTATTGCTCAAAGGAAGTTGCTGCGTCTTAAGACTGAAGTGGACAATGGTATGTGCTTCATGAGAGGAATCTAATCATCTTTCTTAAAGCCTTCTATTTCCTTTGGATATATCTTCATCTGGAAGGGATTCTCTTCTGCTCCTTGAATCTTTCTTTGAGACCCAGCATAGAATCCATCATCTTCAAGAAGCCATGCTGGCTCAGTCTTTGTTTCCACACCCATTACTTCTGCCAGCAACCACATAGACACAATAACTGAATGATGGTGGAAGTTAATGATGAAACATAACCAGACAATCTTCTGTTTGAGAAAGACAGGAATAAAGTTTCAGAGAGCTTGAGATTCTGCTCAGTCACATGATTATTTGAAAACTCTCACTCTTCTTAACACTCACATCACCAGATTGCATTACGTATTAACTCCTCATTATTATTGCTCCTCTATAATTTTATACAACCTTTACATAATGTTATTATTCCCATCTATGCTTGGTCAAAGACTCCACAGAACAGCCATGGAATTTTCCTTGGTGGAACTCCTGTCTGTTCTTTTTGTGAAACTTAAGACTGCACATAGAGCTTCATGCATGTGAAGCAAACGTCCTACCACTGAAATATATCCACAGAAGTATGTGCTTCATGAGAGGATTGTAATTGTCTTTCTTACATCATTCTATTTCCTTAGGCCACATCCTCATCTGGAAGGGACCTATTATTACTATTATTGTTGTTGTTGCTGTTGTTTGTTGTGAGGATAGGATCTCACGAAGCTACTTGAGCAGGCAGTAAGCTAACTATGCTTAGGCAGGCTAAGAGCTTGTGATATTTCTGTCCCAGGCTCCCAAGTAGCCAGGAGCACAGGCCTTTGTCATCAGGACAGGATTTAAAAGAGCATGTTGAAACATGAAGAGTAGTTGTCGTGTTATAAAGACCTCCAAGACCTCCAAGATATAATATTCACTCTCACTCAATTCAAGTACATAGTAATAGTAAGTTATCTTGCCATTTAGGAAATACTACAAATACAATTTTAAAACATGATTCAAGCCTGAATACTCTTGAGAAAGGATTAAAATTAATTAGACTTCTGGTAATTATTAGAAATACTTCTGGGGACCTGTACAGCTTTTTAAATTCATAAACTATCATTTAAAAGATTCTCTTTATTAAAAATTATCCATCCTTTCTTTAGGTGCTTCTCAGCCATTCAGTATTCATCAGTTAAGAATTCTTTGTTTAGCCCTGTACCCCATTATTTAATAGGGTTATTTGGTTCTCTGGAGTCTAACTTCTTGAGTTCTTTGTATATATTGGATATTAGCCCTCTATCAGATGTAGGATTGGTAAAGATCTTTTCCAAATCTGTTGGTCATATTGACAGTGTCCTTTGCCTTACAGAAGCTTTGCAATTTTATGAGGTCCCATTTGTCAGTTCTTGATATTAGAGTATAAACTATTTGTGTTCTGTTCAGGAATTTTTCCCCTGTGCCCATGTACTTGAGGCTCTTCCCCACTTTCTTTTCTATTAGTTTCAGTTCATCTGGTTTTATGTGGAGGTCCTTGATCCTCTTGAACTTGAACTTTGTACAAAGAGATAAAAATGGATCGATTTGCATTCTTTTACATGCTAACCACCAGTTGAACCAGAATCATTTGTTGAAAATGCTGTCTTTTTGACCACTGGATGGTTTTAACTCCTTTGTCAACGATCAAGTGACCATATAGGTGTGTGAGTTAATTTCTGGGTCCTCCATTCTATTCCATTGATCTACCTGCCTGTTACTTTACCAATATCATGTAGTTTTTATCACTATTGCTCTGTAGTACAGCTTGAGGTCAGGGGTGGTGATTTCCCCCAGATGGTTTTTTACTGTTGAGAATAGTACTCGCTATCCTGTTTTCTTTTTGTTATTACAAATTAGTTTGCAAATTGCTCTTTCTAAGTCTGTGAAGAATTGAGTTGGAATTTTGATGGGGATTACATTGAATCTGTAGATTGCTTTTGGCAAGATGGCCATTTTTACTATATCAATCCTGCCAATCCATGAGCATGGAAGATCTTTCTATTTTCTGAGGTCTCTTTTGATTTCCTTCTTCAGAGACTTGCAGTTCTTGTTGTATAGATCTTTCATTTGCTTGGTTAGAGTCACATCAATATATTTTATATTATTTGTGACTATTGTGAAGGGTGCAATTTCCCTAATTTCTTTCTCAGCCCATTTATCCTTTTTGTATAGGAAGGCTACTGATTTGTTTGAGTTAATTTTATATCCAGTTGTTCAAAATCATTAGTCATCAGGGAAATGAAAATCAAAATGATCCTGAGATTCTACCCCACACCAGTAAGAATGGCTAAAATAAAAAACTCAGGTGACAGCAGATGCTGGTGAAGATGTGGAGAAAGAGGTACACTCCTCCATTGCTGATGGGATTGCAACCTGGTATAACCACTCTGGAAATCAGTCTGAGGACCCAGCAGTACTACTCCTGGGCATATACCCAGAAGATGCTCCAACACATAACATAGACACATGCTCCACTATGTTCATAGCAATCATATTTATAGTAGCCAGAAGCTAGAAAGTGGTATTGCTGGGTCCTCAGGTAGTACTATGTCCAATTTTCTGAGGAACTGCCAGACTGATTTCCAGAGTGGCTGTACCAGCTTGCATTCCTACCAGCAATGGAGGAGTATTCCTCTTTCTCCAGATGTCCCTCAATAGAGGAAAGGATACAGAAAATGTGGTACATTTACACAATGGAATACTACTCAGCTATTAAAAACAACGACTTCATGAAATTCACAGGCAAATGGATGGATGTGTATCATCCTGAGTGAGATGACTCAGTCACAAAAGACCATTTATGGTATGTACTCACTGATAAGTGGATATTAGGCAAAGAGTGTGAGATATTTATGATACAGCTCACGGACCACATGAAGCTCATGAGGAAGGAAGACTAAAGAGTGGATGCTTCAGTCCTACTTAGAATGGGGAACAAAATAATCAATTAATCAACAGAAGTAGAGTATAGGAGGGACTTGGGAGGAAGAGAAGAGGGGGAGGGCAAAAAGGAGGGAAGAATCAGGTATGGGAGGAGATGGAGGAGATATAAAGAGGGTCAGGAAATTGAACAGAGGTGTGTAGCAATGGCTGATGGGGACCTGGGCATAGGATCCAGAAAGTCCCAGATGACAGGAAAGTAAGACCCTTCCAGGACCCCACAGGAATGAAATTAGCTGAAATACCTCACAAAGGGGAGGGAGAACCTGTTGAGACCATATCTAGAGTTTAGGCATGACCTCCAGTTGAGGGATGGGGCCACCCACCCATCTCCACAGTTTTAACCCAGAATTGCTCCTGTCTAAAGGAAATACAGGGACAAAGAGTGGAAGACAGACTGAAAGAAAGGCCACCCAGAGACTGCCCCACCTGAGGATTCATCTCACATGCAAACTTCAAATCCAGACACTATTGTGGATGCCAAGAAGTGTTTGATGACAGAGGTTTGATAGAGCTGTCTCCTGAGAGGCTTTGCCAGATCCTGAGCAATACAGATACAGATGCTCACATCCTGAGCACAGGGACCCCAATGGAGGAGTTAGGGGAAGGACTGAAGGAGCTGAAGGAGCCTTACATGACATCAATGGGAGGGGAGGCCCTTGGTCCTGTGAAGGCTTCATGCCCCAGTGTAGAGGAATACTAGAGAGGTGAGGCAGGAGTGGGTAGGTAGGAGGGGAGCACCCTCATAGAAGCAGGGTAAGCAGGGAGAGCATAGGGGCTTTGCAGAAGGAAAACCAGAAAAGGGATAACATTTGAAATGTAAATAAATAAAATATTCAATTAAAATTATTTATCCCATTTTTATTTCTATTATAACAATACTATTTTCCCTTCCCTTTCCTCCTTTCAAAACTTTCTATATGCCTCTTTGCTCTCTTTCAATTCTTGGCATTTTTTTTTTTTAATAACTGTTGTCACATACATGTATGCATAGCTTTCTCAGCATATATAAGGTATATATATATATATATAATGCTATTTCTAGGTACATGTTCTAAGACTAGATAACTTAGTTGTCTGTAACTCTTTGTGTAGGGTTGAAGCCTCTGTTCTTTCGCCCATCCACTGTAGCATGCCTGTTATCAGTCTCCCAACACTCACATTGAGTTGGTCACGTTGATGAGAGTATGTGTGTACTTTCTGACATTACTAGGAGCCACAGCCTCCTAGCAAACTTCCTGTTCCTCTGGCTCTTACAGTCTTTCAGCTGCCTTCTTCCCTGAAATGTTCCCTGAGCCGTAGGTGCAGGAATTATTTTATAGATGTTTTCAATTGGACTAGACTCCATAGTTCTGCATTTTGATTGGCTGTAGTATTTTGTAATGGTCTTGATCTGTTGCATGGTTCTCTTTCAAGATCTGTGACTTCATTAGTCCTGGGGTAGCTGGCTAGATTTCTAGTACCTGGCATGATTTCCCTCTTGTTGGGTGGATCTTACATTCAGTTAGATAGTTGTTGGTTATTAACAAGGTATAAAGGACTCGACTGCACCATTAGGGTGATTGTGCAACACTGTTCATTGTTGTGGTTCACAGGCATTGAAACTGGGTAGGATTGTTGATTGATTGGTCCTTTGGAAGCTTGTGTAGCACCTTCTGTTACCATAAAAACTAGTCCTCAGAATGGAGGCTTTTAGGTCAGTTCCAGTCCAGGCACCTTTGGGCTTTGTGCTTAAAGAGCCTTGTGTCTTCAGCAATAGGAACTTACTTTCTGTCTCAGGGGGTATGGTGAAATAAAAGGAAGAAGCAATAGCCCATTAACATTTTGGGAATCTCTTGAACAACCATGACCAGCAACTCAAAATAGGGTTTCTCATGCAAGGTGTTGAGACTTCTGTTAGATTGTCTTTGGCTCTTAGAAGGAGTATGTTTGCCCAGGTTAAAAAATTTCATTTAAACTGTATATGTGCATTTATACACAGACTTATATGTATTATAGTGCTTTTATATAGATAGTAAATAGTATGCTTCCTTAAGACTTTCTGAGATACCTGTTATTACTTTACTCTCATCTCTCCTTCTTCTATATTTGTTGCCATCTTTCTCACTCATTAGAGTCCCTCTGTTTTTCCCATTTTTATGATCAAATCACTTGTACCTTCTCTATTTCTCTCACACCCTCTGCCCTGAGATGGTCCTGTTTTCTTACTTGGGTTTTGCAGTTACTCTAGGATATGTACTCATGTCTGAAGATTTGGAGATAAGAGCCTCAGATGAGAGAGAATGTGGAATGTTTGTCTTTGGGTAATGGGTTATCTCGCTCAATAGGATCTTTTCTAGTTTCATCCATTTACCTACAAAGTTCCTAGTTTCATTTTTATTTGCAGCTGAAGAGTATTCAATAGTATATATGTAACACATTTTAATTATCCATTTGTCAAATGAAGGGCATTTAGGTTGTTTCTATTTCCTTGCTATTGTTAATCAGCAGCAATGAACATGGCTCAGCAAGTATTTGTGGAGTAAGATGAGTCTTTTGGACAGATGCCATTGAGTGGTATAGCTGGGTCAGATGGCAGATATTTTTTAGAGCTTTTGAGAATTCTCTACACTTATTTCCATAGTGGCTTGACCAGTTGGCAATCCTACAGACAGTGAATGAAGGTGCTTGCTTTCTCGCTGCCACCTCCAGCATGTGTTGTTCATTGTTCTGTTTATCTTTGTCATTTTAATTGAGGTAATTTCAAAGTTGTTTTGATTTTCATTTCCCTAATTGTCAGGGAGGTTCATCATTTTTGGAGATATCTCTTAGCCATTTTTCTTTAGTTGAGAACTCACTTTTATGTCACAGGCCTATTTTTTTTGAACTGATACCTTTTGTTTGATTTTTTTTTCTGATTATTTTTTCCTTTTGGTTCTTTATATAAATTCCCTGTCAGGTGTTTAGCTGGCAAAGGTTCTCTCCCATTTTTTGGGCTTCCTTTTTGCTCAGCTGATCTCTTTTCTTTAGCTGTGCAGAAGATTTTCAGTTTTATGAAGTCTTCTTAATTGCTAGACTTAATTCTTGGGCAAATGGAGTCCCATTGAGAAAGTCTTCTATTACACCTATGTTGAGGGAAATATTCAAAAAGTTTGCCCGCCATCTCTTCTGCCCCGCCGGTCAGGGTTCCTGCTCTAGTACAGGTACTGGCAAACCACAACACTCTGTCCTGGTGGGGTCCTGCCTGGTGGGTTCTCACCGCGGAGCTACTCCCTCCCAGCTAGTGAGTTCACCTCACTTCCTGGCAAAGACCCATACACCCCACCATCAGCCATCTCAACACCTAGTTACCCAGTAGAAACATGACTCTTAAAACTTAATTATACAATCATATTTATATAACAGTGAGATCACAATTTACAAAATGCCAATACAATAATTTCAGAGCCAACTGATAAAGCTTTAACCCTATTATTCTAACCTTGTGAAGATCTTAGCTACTTGTTGCCATTTAAAACTACGTGGGATAAGGATCATCTTCCTATTGGTCTGTTGGCTTCTCTCCTCCTGTGACCTCTCTTTGTCTCCTCAACTCCTAGCTCCACTTCCTTTTTTTCTGTCCAATCACAGGCCTGCCACTGCACTAATGTGATTGGACAGAGAAAAATCCTGCTACACACATACATCACACCCATATGTTTTCTTGTAGATTTTCAGTGTTTCAAATATTTACATTTGTGATCCATTTGAAGATTCTTTTTTGTGCAAGGTGCTCAATAGGGGTCTAATTTCATTCAATGGCATATGGGCATCAATTTTCTTAGTACCATTTGTTGAAAATGCTTTCTTTTTTCCAGTATGTATTTTTGGCACCTGTCTCAGTGTTTTTATTGCTGTGAAGTGACACCATTACCACAGTGACTCTTACAAGGAAGCATTTAATTGGGGGCTGACTTACAGTTTAGAGGTTTAGTCCTTTATCGTCATGATGGCAATCATGGCAGCATGCAGGTAGACATGGGTTGAGAGTTCTACATCTGAATCTGTAGACAGCAAGAAAAGAAAGAGACATTGGGTTTGGCTTGAGCATCTGAAACCCGAGAAGCCACCCCTAGTGGCACACTTCCTCCAACAAGGCTATACTTACTCCAAGAATGCCACACATCCAATAATGCCAATAAACCTATGCTCCAATAATTGCTAGGAGTCTAGGGGGGCCATTTTCATTAAAACCACCACAGTATCTTTGTCAAATATTAAGTGGCTGATGTTACATATACTTATCTTTGAGTCTTTAATTTTGTTTAATTATTCTATATATATGCTTGTAGCAGTACCATATTATTTCTATTATTATGGTTATATAGTTCAATAATATACCTTAATATATTGCCTTTAGAATTATTAGAAATCTGTATACTCCAGCACTCTCTAACACTTCTTTGTTTACTCAGGATTGTTTTGGATATCTGTGGTCTTCTGTGATTTGATATGAAGTTTGAAATAGTTTTTCCCGTCTCTGTAAAGAAGGAGATGGGCATTTTTAAATGTGATTGCCTTTAATCTGTGAATAGCTCTTGATAAAATGGTTATTTATTTTTTTACAACATTAATCCTGTCAGTACACAAAGATGGACAGTCTTTCCATTTTCTAGTGTCTATCTTTAGTTTCAGAGGTTTAACTTTGGTGCTTGTTCACTTCCTTGGTTAGGTTTATTTCTTGGTGTTTTACTTTCCTTGAGGCTGATGTGAATGGGAGTGTGTCCATGACCACATGTCTCTTTCTTTGCCAATGGTATACATAAATCTACTGATTTATGTAGGTTGCTTATATATCTTGTTATATTGCTAGATTTGCTTATTGTTTATAGAAGTCTTCTGATACCAATTTTGGGAACTCTAACATATAATGTATCACCTGTAAATAGGGATAGTTTTACTTCTTCCATCCCTATTTGTATCCCTTTAATTCCCTTCTCTTGCCTTATTGCTCCAGCCAGTGCTCTAGCATAATATTAAAAAGTAATAGGGATAGTGGACACCCCTGTCTTGTTACTGACTTCAGTGGAATTGCTGCACGACAGTCTTCATTTAGGATAATGTTGTTTGTGCTTCTCATATGTAGCTTATATTGTCTTGAGATATGTTTCCTTTAGGACTTTTCTTTTTCTTTTTCTTTTTTATTGGGTATTTTCTTTATTTACATTTCAAATGTTCTCCCATTTCCTAGTTTTCCCTCCAAAATACTCCCTGTTCCTTCCCCTCTCCCCATGCTCACCAACCCACTCTCTCCTGCTTCCTAGCCCTGGCATTCCCCTACAAGGTGGCATAGAGCCTTCACAAGACAAAGGGCCTCTTTTCCCATTAATGACCTACTAGGCCATCCTCTGCTACATATGTGGCTGGGGCCATGAGTCTCACCATGTGTACTCTTTGGTTGGTGGTTTAGTCCCTGGGAGCTCTGGGGGTACTAGTTAGTTCATATTGTTGTTCCTCCTATGGGGCTGCAAACTCCTTCAGCTCCTTGAGTTCTTTCTCTAGCTCCTTCATTGATGACCCTGTGCTCAGTCCAATGGATGGCTATGATCATCCACTTTATTGTATTGTCAGGTACTGGCAGAACTTCTCAGGAGACAGCTATATCAGGCTTCTGTCAGGAAGCACTTGTTGGCATCCACAGTAGTGTCTGGGTTTGGTGATTGTATATGGGATGGATTCCCAGGAGGGGCAGTCTCTGGATTGTCATTCCTTCAGGCTCTGCTCCACACTTTGTCTCTGCAACTCCTTCCATGGGTATTTTGTTCCTTTCTTCTAGGGTTTTTATAATGAAGATGTGCTGGATTTTTTTTTTAAAGACCCTTTCTGCACTATTAAGAGGAACTTGTGATTTTTTTTTTAAAAAAAACTTTAAGTCCATTTATGTGATTTTTTACATTTATTGACTTGCATATGAGGAAGTAGGTGTACCATTTATCACATTATTATTCCTTAAGATATAAAGGTCATAGCATTTGTCTGAAAAATGTATATTCCCACTTAATAATTTCAAATTTTCTTTAAAGGAAGTGTGTGTATCTGAAAACTGTTATCAGCTTTAAAGTAGATTTTTATTTTTTTTCAGTAACTGAGTTATTAGCTCTAAACAATGCAGTATTTATACTGGTAAGATGCTTAATGTGGTGAAAGAGTGTGCTGCATAATTCTGATGACCCGAGCTCAAGATCTGGAACCTGCAGCACAAGGAAAAAATCCACTTCTAAAAGTCCTCTTACCTATATGTGGTATGGTGTGTGTGCCTATACACATAAATATAACATACACAGACACACATACCCAGACATTCACAGACCCACATACTCTCACACAAAATTAAAATGAAAAATGACCTAGTATTTTGGATTATTTTGTGCTTGCACTAACCCCAGGGCAAAAATAAATATCAGTTTTTGAGAATGTAAATGATAACACCAAAGTTCAATCACTGGCATCAAGGCATGCCAGGCAACCTAGAGCATGTTTACAATGAAATCATAAGTTTCTTCTTTCTTATTCTTGATCTTCTGATGCTGAACTTATCCATCTTGTACTTTTCATCACCAGCAGTTTATCTGCAGTGCCCTAATGGCTATAACTTATGCTGCAGACCTTGTTTGCTCTACTTGGTTTTATTTTTAAGAGAAGCCCTTTTTCAGTGTGGCGTAGTCTGGATTTGTACATTTAAGAGAGGAGCGCTTGTTAGCAGGGACGAAGTGCTGAGACAAAAGCCTGTGTTCTCCTATCACTTTCTGTGCTGAATGCTGTTTGCTGGGAGAGAGCAGTTATCAAGGGAAGTGCAAGCTTCTGCTGCTGGCAAGTCTGAGTGGTCTGAGGCCTTTTCAGAGCGCATGCTGATAGACATGGGATGAACAGTTGCCAGTGGGTTTAATCCTGGCTCATTGCCAACCCAGTCCCTGGGTAGCTCATAATAGGAAATGACAGGTGCGTTAAAGCTTAAGGCAAGGGTGGCTTTGGACAGAGGCCACGAAGAGCTGGTTACCTTGGGCACTCTTCTCATTTCTTTTACCTTAGCACATCATTTTCTTCACAAAGACCCCATAAGGTTTTTGTCCTTGCCATTATTTTTAGGGGATGCATTTACATCTCTGCTTTGTATTTAACATGAGTCATGTGCAGTGACATCTGTTGGCTATATTCTGATAGGTCCAAGCGGGAGACAATATACCCACAGTTTCTCATTTAATTATAAGGGAAAGAGCAGATCATCCCTTT
>NW_022196897.1:40753847-40771499 GCF_008632895.1 Mastomys coucha
CAGAACAATCATCAAATAAAGATGTGTAGAGAGAAAAATCTTATACATTGATAATGAGAATAGAAATTGGTGAAACTACTAATGGAATTCAGTGTAGATTTTTCTCTAAAAGAAGAAAGAATACTACTAAAATAGAATTTCTGTATGGTTTAGCTACACCCTTCTGGATATATAACCTAAGAAAGCTAAGTAAGAATCTTACAGAGATATTTGCATATCTGTTTAGGTGTTCAGACAGCTAAGATATGGAACAAATCTAGATGCCACCAATAGGTGAATGGATAGAGAAAATATGTTGCATATGCATAATAGAATTTTATTCAGTTATAAGGAAGAATGGAATCATAACATTTTCAGAAAAATATGGATGGGAATGAGGGGAAGTTAGTCAAATTCCGAAAGATGATGTCACATGTTTTCTCTTATATGTGGAATATAAAGAAATAGATATGCACCCAGAAGGGGGCATATTATGGAAGAGGATCAGGATCAGCAAGATAAACTGAGTGAGGGGACAAGTATGATCAAAGTATGTAATGTAGATGTATAAAATATAAAATGAGCCCATCATTTGTAGAATTTACATGTGTGGCCAAAGGTTGATTACGCAGAAGCATAAAGTGGAATGGTGTTTGTCAGAGAGGAGACAGTATTTGGTAGACTTGGGGCCTGCAACAAAACTGGTCAAAGGGTTAAGCTACAGTTGCACTGGAACAAGAAGTTTTCATGTGCTATTGTACAGTCAGAGAATGATGAAAATGGTGATATTACAATGTACTTATTTCTCAAAAGTCTAGAAGAAATGATTATGGATAAATATAAACATTTTGAAGAAACAAACATATTAAAATTATTTAAACATTAAACAGTATGTGTATGTATTGAATACATAGGCACATATAATATGTGTGTATATATATGCGTGTGTATATCTCTATCTCCATCTCTATCTATCTATCTATCTATCTATCTATCTATCTATCTATCTATCTATCTATCTCTATAAAACCTACTGAGTCCAGTTAGCTTTTATTATGTGTGACTATGTCCAGGCTGATGACTTGGATTGGATGACCTGTGTGGGAGGAGTTCATTCCTGGTTCTCATTATCTTAGTAGCCATTGCACTCCTGTAGCTGATTATCTAAGGATGAGACTATGAGGAGTTTTGTCTGAATTTGAAACATAGCTCAGGGACTTTTGATGTAGGGAGGGTAGAAAACTGTAAGACCAGAGTCTCAGAGGACCAGTTGATAGAGTATGTCCCCTAGACAGGAAAGGAAAAATGCACCCATAACCTCATGACAATATGGTTCTCTGAGCAAGACCAGTGAAATGACAATATCACCTGGCTATCTAATCTATCCAATTCTTAATGTCAAAATTGAGGTGGTCAAAATAATTTCCCATGCATAAAAAGTACATAAGTGGCTGAAATAGCCACAGTATCCTCAAATGAAGTTATAGATATCAGGGAATAAGTCTGTATTTCCATTTTATGAGCTAAAAACTGTGATATTTTTAAACTAAAATTTGCTGTATTTATGTAGCCTACTGAGAGGTAAAAGGTTGAACTGGGGAAACAATTTTTATACCTTCCAAATGGCCCAATAAGGTTTATATTGAACCTTAATTACATGTGGCTCAAAGCTGCTTTAGACTAAGACTTAACATGAGTCAAATTTGAATAGCACAAAGTATAGCAAAAATGCTATTTATACTAGAGATAGTAAGAAATAGTATGTAATTGTGGTAACATTTGCCTGGATATGGAAGAACAGTTAAGAAGTTTGTAATTTTTTTTTCGAAACAGAGTTTCTCTGTATAGCTCTGGCTGTCCTGGAACTCACCCTGTAGACGAGGCTGGTCTCGAACTCAGAAAATCTGCCTGCCTCTGCCTCCCAAGTGCTGGGATTAAAGGCGTGCGCCACCACTGCCAGGCTTGTAATATTTTTTGACTATTGTGAGCACTGAAGGTAGATGTTCTTAGCTATCCAAATAGTTTCCCCCACTTCTTCACAACTCTGTGGTGCATTTTTCTCAGAGATGTCTGAGCTGTATTGAAGCTGATTTTCTCTTTATCTTGGGCAACAAAAAGAAGTAGGTTATGTCTTCCCAGTACATCTTTTCTCATGGGCAGAAACTGTACTTACTCTCTTTGTGTGTCTCACGAGTGAGCAGTCTGTGCATGCACTTCTGCAGGATGACAGGCCATTTTGATTTTGTTCATTGGTGTGAAGAGCATCGCTGTCTCCAAACCAAGAAAGGTTGGTTTTGCTTTGCACAGCAGCAGGCACAGGATGCTCAGCAAACTTGAATGCTCTACAGGCTCTGGGATTTGTACTCTGACAGATAATAAACCCTTAACTTTGATCAATATTCCTTCAAAAACATTGTGGTTATTTTTCCTTTATAATAAAAAAGTGAGTTGCCATGCTTTATGAGGCAGAGCAGACAGATGTCCTCTGAAACTAAAGGCGTTTCCTTTTGGTTTGCCGTTTTCCTCAAAAAGCTTAAAGAAAGGTACCATTTATTTCTGACTGGTAGGAAGGGGATTTTGAACCTCTTTATATTAACATGTTTTTGATCATCTATCAGCTTATCTGAATGGACTACTAGTACTCATCATTAATTAACAAAACTCTGAAGATGGAGAGAAAAAGATTCACCTAAGTTCAGCTGAATATGACCTTACAGTAGCACGGAAAACTATGCTATTTCAAAGATATAATCCTGGAAAACTTTATTCAGACTTGCAAACATAGTTAGGTCCTCTCATCTAGCCCTGCTGTGTTTTGCTGTGAGCACATTCTAGATTGGATGATAAACCGAACCAGAGACAATTCTGAAACACATTTATTATGTTCCTGGTACTACACATGCTTAATAGCTTATGTTACTATCTGTTGACTTTTGTTTGGTATGGCATATTATTTCTTTCACTGATGATTACCCCCTTCTTTAGTCTTTATCACCATCAGTTCTCAGAGAGTTGGCATGCTGGTAAGTTTTGACATAGCAATCTTATAAGAAAATACCATCACTCTGTCCATCATTATCCCGAAATGTGTGAGTATGTATGAGTGTGTATGTGTGTGTATGTGTGTGTGTGCACATGTACAGATGCATGTAGCTGCTTGTTTGTATCTGTGAGACAATGTTATTCACTTTCAAATAGTACCTAAAAGCCAAATGCAAGTTTGATAATGTATGCACTTCTTGGGTTAAGTGTTTGGTTAGATTTTATAACAAGATATGTTTTCTTTCTGTTAAATAGCAGAATTCTACGAGATATTATAATGAGGCTCCCTCCTCAACTCAAGTTATCTCATTATAGCTCTGAAGCTAGATTCCTTTTATTAGTCAGACTTGTTCTTTATGAGAGCAAACTTATGCTGAGTTTAATTGGCTCCATCCTTGTTCAATGCCATGATTCCTTTTTGGTGCTGTGCTGTCTGGTATCTATAAAGGCCAATTTAAAGGTGCAGTGGTGAAAGATATAGAGTACATTTTGCTAACATTTATTTCCACATCTTCTGATGGATAAAAATATTGATATTTAAAAAAATCAATTCAGAAAGCAAGTACACTTGGGGCATTTGCCTATTTTATAGGTCATTCATAAATGATCAGCCTGGCTAATAGAGAGCTTTGGAGTGAGGTTGTATATCTCCTTCACAGGAGAATGTGGAGAAATATTGGTCTACTTATCAATATGATGAATGCTCCCTTTTACAAAAAATGCCCTTTCTGCCAAAGGTGTGCATTGGAAATGTGTGAGGACAACAGAGCATTGGTCAAAGTCAGGAAGCAAGACTCCATGTTTTCCCTTACTATTTGGATGCCGTATGTGTAGGTGTGCCTAATTTCTGTTGGTTTAAGAATGGTTTTAAAAGGTAGTTGGAGAATTCTAACTCAGCAGTGATTTCAATACCAGATCATGTGCCTCCCTCTCTTCCCATCCCTCATCTATGTTCCTTCCTAAGTCTCCCTGTGCCAATGATTTCAAGGCTCTTTTCCACTTTCTCTCCTATTAGATTCAGTGTATCTGGTTTTATGTTGAGGTCCTTGATCCACTTGGACTTGAGATTTGTGCAAGGTGACAAATATGGTTCTATTTTCATTTTTCTACATATTGACAGCCAGTTAGACCAGCACCCTCTGCATGGTATGGGTGCAGAGACAGGCAGAAAGATCAATGGGATAGAATTGAAGACCCAGAAATAAAACCACATACTTATGGACACTTGATCTTTGACAAAAAACCAAATATATACAAATGGAAAAAAAATGAAGTCTCATTTATTAAGAGAGAATAGAACTCAGAATAGCACTGGGAACTCTGTCAAGGTTTTGAATAGGTGAGAAGGTGGGCAGATGTGGAAACAGGGTGGAGATTCTTCACTATTCTCTCCTTTGCTTTTTATCAACACTCTGGGAAAGACAAATGCATTAACTATTTTGAAAGACAGAAATTCTGAGAGTGCAGAATAGCAGTTAAATGAGAAAGAGGAAAAGAGAAATAGTTAAGTGAGAGCACCAGAAATTGTTGACTAAAAATGTTTCATGAGAAAAAAAATAAAAATAAACCCAAAATTTATAAGTAAAATACAATATAACATAAAGGAAAGATCAAAGATAAACCATTGGTAAATAAATTGCTATATGATAGTTTCCAGCTAACTATATTTGAGATATATTTGAAACTTCCCTTAGATTTAGACATAATTTTGTTTTGTTTAATTCACAGGTAAATAAATCCCAACATTATGGACAGTCTTATTTACAACTTCTTAAACATTATATTCAGAATATTTCTTTTCTAAACCTCTGTCATGTCACTGTCAAAATATATGCTTTGCAGTTCATGACACATCCTTTGTGAAATTTAATGTTGGTGACACAACAGTGAAAATAATTAGAGGAAAATAAAGCAACCCAGAACACACAGTAAATGAATCCAAACCTGGGCTCTTAAAAACATATCACCTTTGTGTTTCTCAAGGTGTTTTACATACTTCCTGCTTCCTCATCTGTAAATGGAAGCATAGCACTGCCAACTTCAAAAGGTTGCATGAGGAACAAGTGGGGTTAGAAATGAAGCTGCCATGAGAGCACATTTGGTGTGATTTATTTATTTGTTTATTTATACCTTTAGAGGAATTAGGAAAGGATGCTGCCTCTTTGTTATCTCTCTCTCCTTAAATTCCGAGGAAAGACTCTTTAATGTCTTCCAATGTTTGATTTGGAGTTCCTACTAATGATAATAATTTTCAATGGTTAGGCATTCAAAACAGCAAGACAGTTTTATTCTAACCACAAAGAAATGGTATATAGTATGAGGCAAGGCACATACTAAATGTCCTGAGGTAATTGTTACACTATGTACCCATGTATTAAAATATCACAACATTCCTCAGAAACATGTAGAATTACATATTATAATATATAATTAGTAACTTTTATTTAAAAGTATTCTAATTTCAAATAAAGTAATTCATTATTTTTTTCTATGTAATCAGTGAGACGTTAGAACTAGTGATTTGAGTATAGTCAGGCATTTATTTTAGAATGCCAATGTCTGTCATGACTGGCCTAGAGTATGGATTATGAAATGTGGCCTATGAGTTCCTCCTGAAAGTGTCCAATATGTTTAAATCAAAGTTCTATTGGAAAGATGGGTGTGGTAGCACACGCCCATGAAAAGACAGAGGCAGGAAGATGATCAGTTCAAGTTCATTGTCTACTACTTGGTGAGTCTGAGATCTGATTAAATGGCATGAGATTCTGGAATAAACAAGCAAGTGAACATCAAATGTGATTTACTGGAATGTGGCCATGTACATTCATTTGCATGGAGTCTGTACAAAAGGAAAGCCTGAGTCACTGCTTCAGAGACGGAACTGCAACACAAAGAGCAGGCATTTACTCTTTTATGGAAAAACTGTCAAACTCTGGATTAATTATTATATCTGAATCTTCCCCAGACTGAAGATTTTATGTAAATTGATTTTGTCACAGCTGCTTGTTATTTACTTTTGAATATTTTCTTTTAAAATAAGTTATATTACTTGAACACTTCATATTTCTATAACCAAAATAAGATAAGTAAAATGTGAAAGAAATAAAAGATATTTGTGGAAGCGAATATTATTAAAACAAATGAACTTAATGTTATTTTAGCTAAATTCTATCCCCTGTCAGTTCGAGATCTGTTCTCTCAGGTAATAATGGAGTTTTTTTCCGGTAGTTAGAGAGATGATAAGGGCATTTTGGTCTGCAAATTGAATTTTTAATCTTGCTTTAATAAGAAGATTTAAGTGAAAATTGGAAACCAAAGCTCTGATTTTCTTGGTAGACATGATTCATATGAAATGATTCTGCATGCCCTTAGCATGACAAACACCACCGTAATCTTGTGGTCTGCAGCTGGGCACGTGGTGCACATTCAGAAACACCGCCCTGACAACAGGGACAGAAAGGCCAGTGGATGCTTGAATGTACTCAGAGCATAGTGCTGGCTTGGTGCTCATATAAAGCTGCCTGTATTTATGAACTTAGTCTCATGGCAAATTCTGCACAGCTTCTTGTTTAAATAGGACAGCTAAGGCAGAGAGAGACTAGTGTTGGCTCAAAGTGCACAGATAACAAATGTCACTTTGAGGCAGTGACTGAAGGTGAAATGTGGCTCTCCCAGTCCTTCTAGAAAATGAGCTCAGTTGGGCATTGCAATTCTGTATCATAATATTTCCCTAGAAGTTTGAGAGGGACTCCACTACAAACTTATTTGATGAGGAAACCTTTGTGTATTATTTATCTTTATAGATGGGTAACATCTCCTTTCTAATTAAGGTATTATGAATGGATACAAATAGATACAATAATAAAATAAAATAAAACAATAAAATTTTATGTCATATTAGTGAAATATTTTTAAATGCTAAAATGTCCAGTTATTCTGGGTTGGGTTGTGCATAACTTTAACTCCAGCATTTGAGAGGCAGAGACAGATGGATTTCTGTGAGTTTGAGAGCAGCCTGGTTTACATAATGAGTGCTAATACAGCTAGCAATGAATAGAAAGATTTTGCCTCAAATAAAATAAAAATGAAATGAAATAAAATACCCAATACTACAATGATATAATACTTAATACATTTACATCCTATTTAATGCTTTAGAATTTAGATGGTAGAAGTTAGGTAGAGTTGTTTGGTAAATAAATTTATAGAAATCTTTAAATCACCATAATGAAGTTAATTTTCTTAAATCTAAAGTTCAACTTTGGGGGAGTAATAATAATTGTAGTAACAATATGAATATTTCAAGTAAGGAACTACTTGAAATATTACTCTTCTCAACTTCGAATTGTACAATAGAGATATAGTGATAAAACCAGCACAGTATTGACATGAAAACAGACACACTAAAAAATTAAATAGAATTAAAGCCCCAGACATAAATCCACAAGTTTGGATACCTTATTTTTCATAAAGAAGCCAGAAATATACATTAGAATACACCTTCAGCAAATGGTGCTGGTAAGATTGGATATCTACATGTAGAAGAATATGAAATGATCCATTCTTATCCTGTACAAAATTCAAGTCCAAATGGGTCATAGACCTCAACATAAAAACAGACAGAAACATTGAAGTTGGCAGAAGAGACAATGGGGAATGGCCTTGAACTATAGGGTACAAGAGACAACTTCCTAAACAGAACATCAATTATACAGGCACTAAGACTGACAATTAATAAGTGGGACCTCACAGAACTGAAAAGCTTCTGTATAGCAAAAGACATAATCATTCAGACTGCACAGCAGCCTACAGAATGAAAACACTAACAACACATGTGATAAAGGCTAATAACTAAAATATATAAAGACCCCCCTAAAAACTTGGAAATCAAGAAAATAAATGACTCAACATAAATTGGATACAGATTTAAACAGAATATCCTTAAAGAAGAAACACAAATATTTGAGAAGAACTTAAAAATCCAACATCCTCAGTTAACATGAAGATGCAAATCAAATCTATTTTGGGATCCTGTCTTATAACAGTCAGAATTATAAAGATCAATAAGACAAATGACAGCTCATGCTGTCAAAGTTTGGGGTTAGGGGAACACTCATCTATTGCCAGTGGGAGTATAAATTTGTACAGCAACTATGAAAATTATTGTGGTGTTTCCTAATGAACCTGGGAATAGTTCTACCTCAGATTTTAGTAAACCACTCTTGGTTATATACCCAAAGGTCTCTATATCATATTACTGAGATACTTATTTAACTATATTCATTGCTTCTTGATTCATAATAGCTAGTAATTGGATATAACTTAGATGTTCATCAATAGAGGAATGACTAAAGAAAATGTGGTGCATTTATACAATGGAATAATACTCACCTGCTAAAAATAAAACCATGAAATTTGCAGGTAGAAAATATCATCATGAGTGAAGTAAATTAGAACTTAAAGACAAGTAGAGTATATATTTGCTTATATATGGATGTTAGCTGTTAAGTCTTCAATAAGCAGGTTACAGTCCATATAACTACAGATGATAGTTATTATGTAGGGGAATAACAGGGTGGTAAGGGACCCCCTAGGAAGGGGAAATAGACTAGATAGCTATGGATAGATGAGAAGGGAGGGACTGGAATGGGAGGAGGTAGTGGGAAGAAGGTGTAAAGGAGGGATATGGGAAGGACAGCTAAATCTAATGGCCATTTTTAAGGGTAGTATGGAAATCTACTACAGTTAAAGCTTCTAAAAATACAAATGTACATGAAGGAAATCTAAATGCAATTAGCAAATAATTGCCCCATCTAGAAATGTTTTGTCACCATTTAAAAGTTCCGATAGAGGTAATGGGTTACATCTAATTGAGTTACTGGCCAGAAGGGCACAATGGAAACCCCCAAATATCATAGGCTATTTATTGACAAGGTTGTTGGTTGCTGTGTACACATTGATGATAAGCCCTATTGCTGAAGACAACACCTATGTAACTCACTAGACATGAATAAGTCAAGTTGATGCCTACTTCGAGTCTTCACCTCTGCTGAAATGCTCATTGTACTGGAAGGTACTCTGCATATGACCAGAGGAGAAATGTAAAACCACCCCAGCTACAAACCCTTAACTCTACAATGATGACTTGCTTTTAAGACACACTGGCACATTAATGATACAAAAGCTGTGGCAGTAACCTGCCTTTGTCTGGCTGAATTGAAGGCTCACTCCATGAAATGGAACACATCCCAACAATATCATTGGTGTAGAAACTGAGACTAAATAGGCTAAGAACCTAAGGTCAAACTAAATATAATTATTTTACTAAAGGAATGTAGCAATAAAATGACTCTTAATGATGGCCTTCTGTCAGTTTCTTGTTCAGCCATAATCAGAGAAGTATCCTCCTACAGTAGATTGAAACAAATACAGAGACCCACAACTGCACAGTGTGCAGAGCGGCAGACCTTAGAACACTCAGCCCTAAATGGGATGCCTCCATCAAATGTCTTTCCTCAAGGCTCAAGGAGCTCTGAAAAAGAGGAGGCAGAAAGATTTTCTAAAAGCCAGAGGGATGAAAGACACCAAGCAAACAAGCCCTTCTAGCCACAACAGGTTTAGTGCACACGTGAAGTCACAGAGGTAGTGGCAGCATGCACAGCATTGCACAGATCTAAGCCAAATGGAGTCCCAGTGCTGAGAGTGGAAGAGGACGCAGCCCAACCCTCACCCAGAAGCTAACTTCAACTGATAATCATGTGCAAAGGAAAACTTAGTTATTTCCAGTGAAGTCTCACTAGGTATACAAAACCACACTTAAGGGCAGGCCTTATGCCCAGCAGTAGATGGCTAACACAAAACAAACTCAATGGTATTTTCGGAGTCTCTCTGGGCATTCTTTCTTTTTCTTTTTTCTTTTCTTTCCTTTTTTTAAACCTTATATGTCTTTTGCTTATGTAATGTGTTTTCTGGTATATATATATTTTTTAAATAGGAATTCTATGTGTGCAAATGAGTGTGCTTCTGCATCTGTATGTTTTCTTATGTTTCTTCTTTGGCCTTTTTTCTATTTGTTTGTTTTAATTTTACCTTATTTTAGTTTATCTTCATCATTCCCATCATGTTCATTTTTGCTTAGGTGCCTGTTTATTTCTTTCCTGTTTGTTTTCTAATGCGAGAGAAAGAAAGGGTATGAATTGGATGGGGACGACATGAGAGGATTTGGGAGTGGGGACACTTTAATCAGAATATAATGCATGAAAAAATAAAACCATCCCTAATAAAAAGAAAGATAATTAAACCTGCCAAATAAGTCCAGCCTAAGTGTCTTAGTAGTAAATCTTTCTAAAATTAAACCATCCGAAAGTTGGTTGTATATTGTACAAAACCAGTTGGGAATCCTTAGTCAGGGGTTAAA
Source organism: Mastomys coucha (assembly GCF_008632895.1). Classification (NCBI taxonomy): domain Eukaryota; kingdom Metazoa; phylum Chordata; class Mammalia; order Rodentia; family Muridae; genus Mastomys; species Mastomys coucha. The sequence continues at coordinate 40,764,286 of NW_022196897.1, forward strand.
GTTCATTAATACTTAAATATTTCTGTAAAACGGTGTAACTAACTTTTCTTTTAAGATATATATTTTAAGATATATATTTAAGATATATATTTGATATATATCACATATGTATGTATGTGTATATATATCATATATATATATGATAACCATATGTAAGAAATATGGTTAAAAACCATAATAAAGAAATAATATAGACATTCTGGAAACAAACAGCAGATAAAATGAGCATTGAAATACAGGAGACTTTTGACAGAGTCTGCCTGGTTGGTATGAGAAGCCAAAATACTGACAGTGTGACATCTGAAACAAAGGAGGCAAACTATGGCTTGTGAGAACTTTCACTTCAGTCACGGAGTTTGTACTTCCAATGGTAACAAACTTGGAAAAGACTGTGGGAATCAGTGACAGAGCCACCAGGTTACCTTGAATTCCTCCTTGGTCTCTCAATGGTTTTAGATAGCTTAGAGTAGGTTTCACATCATTAAGCAGAAATAAAGAGGCTTTTTCTGCTAGAGCTATTACAATAAGATAAGCATATCTACATTTTACGCCTTTCATATGTAATAAGTAACAATAAGAAAGACTGAAGCACTGTGACAGAATCACTGATAGGGCTACCTGTGACTCTCATGTGACAATTCTCTTTGTGTTATGAAAGCAGTATTAGATTTTACTTTTTTTTTAAAGAAATCATGATAGTTTATTTTTATGCCAACTGCAGTGCTCATCCTCATTCATACACAAACACCAAGTAACTCTGCAACAGACAAAGGATTACATCTACCAGAAAAAGAATCTAGATTCCAACATATACCTATAGTTTAGATCTTAAGTGTCCCTCAAGTGTCCCCACACTAAAAGCATATCCAACAGCCCATGGCACCATTGAAAGCTGTTGGGACCATTAAGAGTCAAGGCCTATGGGAGGACTTGTGTGTGTGTGTGTGTGTGTGTGTGTGTGTGTGTGTTTGGCAGGGTTTCTTTGTGTAGCCTTGGCTACCCTGGAAATAGTTCATGAGAACACATGCTTCAAACTCACAGCTATCTGACTCCTCTGCCTCCTGGGTTGCAGCAATGTATAGTTGTGCTACTTGGGATTAATGACATACACCACCACAGACTCACTCCAGGAGAAGTCTTTAGATCATGAGGATCTTGCCCTTACAGGATTGTGGGATTCTGGCTTCTTCCTCTTTTTATCTGGTATTTTACTGCTGTGAGCTGAATGGTTTTGCTCACTAGGTACTGCTACTATAACTGACAGATTTTTTATCATAAAGCCATGGAATGAGGACAATTGATCATGAACTGACACCTCCTAAATTGTGAGCTAAAATGAGCTCTTCTCTGTAAGTTGATTTATCTCTAATATTTCTATGGTAAGAGAAAGATGCTAGAGTCCATGGCATTGAGTGTGTTATATGTCCTATACCTTGCTTCCATTATTCATAAAATGGAGATAAGAGTGCATCATTCAGAGGACTAGAGAAATTTACATTTTAATTTCATAGGTTTATAATACTGCTAGACACATACATGCACCCTCTATGTGTTGTTACATAAAGCATGTTGACATCTCTGAAAAATATCAACAAGAAAATCATTTTAACATTGCTGGGAGCGTATGGTAAAGGTTTTAACATTCTGCTTCAGATCTTCCACATATGAGCTCTTAAACAGTGAGAAGGGCTGAATTTTCCTCAGCTGTCTTTGGTGCTTGGTTTACATGAGTGCATGGTATGTTACCTTGTTGTCAAGGTAACAAGATTCAAGGTGGTTTTGTAAGATGGCAACAGAATGATTTAAAGAGATAATTCTTGGAAATGCTTTAGAAACAATTGTGCTAATAACAGACTTTAATGACTTTAATTTTAATTCAAATATCAAAAAACAGAGAATCAATTGTTCTGTAATTTGGTTGCATTATTCAAAGGAGCACATGTTTTCTAAAAAGTGCCTGGCATTTTGTAACCCTACAATAGTGGGGGCCAAACTTCTAAAAATAAGGATATGTGGAATTGGTTAATTTTATTCTCTTTGAAAAAAATACATAAAATAATGGTGAGTTTCACTTACTTGTGATGGGGAGGTAGTATGTGCAGAAATTGATAAAATGATTCCTAACAGTAGAAGGGTCTGTGCGTATAGCCACTTTTATCTAGCTACTCCAGGCCAAACTAAAGTTAATAATACTAACAGAACAAACAGAAAATTTCTAATTTGGGAACATATAACCCCATTTATATGTCACCTAATTTAAATTATTCCAAATGATTATTACTATTTTGGCATCCATTATTTACAATTATGTTTATTCTTCTTCTAAGAAGCCAAGAAAAGGGGACAGTCTGAGAAAATGTATTAGGTGCTTTACAGACCTATCATTACATTTTGATCTTAACTAAACACAATTTTGAGTTAATATGATATTTGAAAAACAAAGAAAAATGTTGGGTTATCCTCAACATGAGTGTTGAGCACAACCAGGACCAACTTCATGTTGAGGGCCAGCTCCCCAAGGTATGATTCCAGCCTTTCTCTTTGCTTGCATCACTTGCTCCAGATTCAAAGTCCATAGCAAAGCCTGGGCTAAACTCTGCCCTGGTTTCACATAAGTGTCTGAGAACTTGATTTCCACCAAGCCCCACACCATGGGATCTCCTAATTAGAAAGTGCAAATACTGGATAGATTAAAAACAAACAAACAACCCCCCACAACATCATGAATATCCTCAAGATCAGTAGAGGCCCTCTAGGAAGTACTCTATACAAGCTGGGTATGCAAACAGAAAGTAGTAAACACACTGACTGCCCTTCATGTCATTGACGTTCATCTCTATGCCATTCATGGTGATTTTGGCTTTTTATCATCTAGTGGAAAGAGGGGAAGGAGGAAATTCCTTTCCTTTCTTTATTTCAATTCACCCCAAAGTTCTGTCTTTTTCCTGAGTTTGGTTCTTACACTAAGTAGGTGTGGAAGTATGGCTTGTGGTCCTCTACCTAAATAGTTCTCTCAAGTAGCTCAGCAGAGATAAGTCTTGTAGCCCAAACTGCTAATTATTAAAATTTAAAATGTGATATGTAGTTTTCTGTGCCTCTGGTTTGGGTTTTTAGTCTAAATTTACAAACAATGAAAATATTCTCAGTAACATTCAGTTGGTTTTACTTGAAGAAATTGGATGAGTTGTGGTTGTCTCAATAAGAATGGCTTCTTCAAGCTTCAAGTATATTTGAATACTTGGTCACCAGTTTTTGGAACTATTTTGCAAGGATACCAAAGATACATACCTTGTTGGAAGAGGTATGTCATTGGGGTCAGGTTCTGAGGTTTCAAAAGTCTCATGCTATTACCAGTGTGCTATCTGGTATCTACTTGTGGATCAAGATGTGAGCTTTCAGCTGTTTGTTTTGCCATCATGGACTTTAACCCTCTGAGACTGTAAGCCAAACCAATCACTTTTTTTCATAAGTTGTCTTGGCCATGGCATTTGATCAAAATAATAAACTAAGATAGAAATTGGAACAATAGGGTAGGCTATTGTGTGACAGCCCTGACCATGCTGTTTTTTGAGAAATGTGGAAGACTTTGGACTAGAAAAGAAGTTCAATGCTGTAAGTAAAGCTTAATGGATCATCTTAGCAGGAGCTTGGAAAACAGTAGTGCTGAGAGATGAAGTATTATGGAGGCTCAGCTTCAAAGATTTCAATGGTGAACAAATGATTAGCAATTGGGATTGAGACCATTCTTATGTTTTGGTAAAGAATGTGGCTGCCCTCTGCTCATGTCCTAAGAATCTGCCTGAGGCAAAATAGAAAGCAGATGGACTAATTTCCTTGGTGGAGAGATTTCAAGACAGCCTAATACTGACTTTGTCATATGGTTATTAGACATCACTCTTATGCAGGTTTACAATGAAAAGGAGCAAGTAGGGCAAAATAAACAATTTAAAGATAAATAGTACTAGGAAATTCAATGTTGTAGCCAATTCTTATAATAAAAAAGATGACAAGGTTAAAGAGAGTCTTTATATGAAATAGAATAAAAGGAAGGGTGACCTCTAGGCAAGATTCTACCCAACTAGGTGTTCAACTTTAGAAAAGAAAAGATGTAAGGAATTTTCTGCTCCTAAAAAACAACAAAAAAAAATCAAGCTGTTGCAAATGTGATTCAAAGATGCCAGCATTCCCTTCAAAATGATAGTCAAAATTGATAATGTTGTCCACCTTGTTCTGGATTTCAAACCAAGAAAGATACATGAGTAAAGGTATCGTGGAATCTTCCTCCATGGCTAAGGGGGGGCTTTAGTGCCAGGTACATGCCAGGGGGGTACCTGCATGGTGGCCTTTATATTAGGCTTATGAAAGTGAAAGTAAAGCCTAGATTACGTTAGAGACCTCAAGATGTTGATGCTGCCATAGGCATGGAATATTAGCCAAGTAAAGCTGTACTTAAGGAGTAGAACCAGCCCAAGAGTGTGAGAGAGAAACATGTAGGCAACAAAGTTGGAAGGACAGAGTTGTCTGTGCTGCTTAAGGTAAGACTTGGAGTTGCAGAATTTGCAGTTTGCCCTGATGAACTTTGATCTTCTTTGGTTCTGTATTTCCTCACTAGGGTCCAATTCCTCTGTGCTATGGTAATGTATACTATACACATTGTATGCTGTAAGTATACAATTTGCTTTTTAATTGAACAAGGGATTGCAATTAAGATAATCTTGAGTCTAAGAAGAGACTTTATACATTTTTATGCTTTTGTTCGTAGGCACACTCCTCAGGCTACCTGTCAGTTATCTGTTACTCTTAAATCACTAGTAGGCACTGCTTTGAGTGCATTGTGGTACAGCACGCCAAATTTTCTTTTCTCCACTCCCCGTTTTTTTAGATAATTACTTTATTTACATTTCAAATGTTATCCCCTTTCTGGTCACCCCTCACCAAGCCCCTATCCCATCCCTCTTCCCCCTGCTTCTATGAAGGTGTTCCCCCACAAACCCACCCACTCTCACTTCCCCACCCTGGCATTCCCCTACACGGGGGCATCGAGCCTTCACAGGACCAAGGGCTTCTCCTCCCATTGATGTCCAATAAAGCCATCCTCTACTACATATGCAGCTGGAGCCATGAGTCCCTCCATATGTACTCTTTGGTTGGCGGTTTAGTCCCTGGGAGCTCTGGGGGGGTATAGTTAGTTAATATTGTTGTTCTTCCTATAGGGTTGCAAATCTCTTCAGCTCCTTAAGTCCTTTATCTAACTCCTCCATTGGGGACTCCAATGGTTGGTTGTGAGCATCTGCCAAATATGGAGACAAAGTGTAGAGCAGAGACTGAAGGAAAGGCCATCTAGAGACTACCCCAGATGGGGATCTATCCCATATACAGTCACCAAACCCAGACACTATTGTGGATGCCAAGAAGTGCATGCTGACAGGAGCCTGATAGAGCTGTCTTCTGAGAGGCTCAGCCAGAGCCTGACAAATACAGAGACTTTGTACTTTTAAATGATATTGTAACTGTGAAAGACTATGGAGACTTTTTACGTTGAACTAAGTAAATTTTGAATTTTGATATGGCCATAATCTATGGAGGCCAGGGAGTAGAATGTAGTGGTTTGAATGAGAGTAACCCTTATAGACTCATACATTTGAATCCTTGGCCCCTAGTTGTTTGACATTCTTGAGAAGGTTTGAAGGGTATCATATTGTTGGAGGAGATATGTCACTGGGGTGAGCATTGAATTTTTAAAGGATTCATGGCATTCACAGGGTTCTGTTTTTGTCTCATGATGTGAATCATGTGAACTCTCAGCTATTCCTTCAGCCCACCATCATAGACCCCAACACTCTGAAACTATAACCCAAATTAGATGCTTTCTTTTATAAGTTGCCTTGGTCATGCTGTTTTCTCCCAACAATAGAAAAGCAACATTGTATGAAACATAAATGATACTGAAACAGAAAATAGAAGAATCTTCTACTGAAATAAAGGCACTGTATTTATTTATTATTGTTATTTACTTATTATATGCTACAAGGTCATATATAATATATGGGAGGGAAAAGATATATCAGATTTTATATTAGACAAGACAGTGATTTTCAAGGATATGAAAATAACTATTATGCTGAAGAAAAAAAATGTTACTGCACTTAGAATGTATGAGATGTGGTGGCTTTAACAAGAGCATTATAAAACATCTTGTGTTGGGAAGGAATATGTGTAGCTCAATGATTTTTAAACATTTTATCAAAGATAAAGAATAGAGACAAATACTGTCAAAGATACAACAGCCCAAGGTAAGGTTGAAAAAAAAATGATGAAAATGGAGCTTTCAGAAAGCAAGCTATGAAAATGATCTCTGAAATACAGAAGCTAGTACTAGAAAATCAGTGGATAATGTTATATTCATATTAGAATTAGACATGATAATCATAGGAACAATGGTTATGGGGCATAGTTTAAGTGATGGATCTAGACAACGTAAAAATAGTAATTTAATATGGGATAGGAAGAATTAGTAAGTAGAAGGAAATGAAAGTATAATTCTTATTTTTTTGATTAGCACAGAAGACCACACCTAGATACAATGCAAAGACCAATAAATTTGGGGAAGTCTAGCCCCAATAAATATATCTATGTCATAGCTCCTTCATCTATGGCTCAGTGAGCATCATAGAAGAGGGGCTTAAAAGTGATAAGAGCCAAAATGCCAGGAAGTCTGCTGTAAAACAGTATGTCCTAGAAATGGCTACAGAAACAGACTGGAACAACTACAATATCAGTGAATGTGTTAATGTGAAAGGCAGAACATTTCATGGGATTCCACCCCTAAACAAAGAACTACAGTCAACTAATGACTGCTGAGATAAGTACACTTTTAAAAACAAGGTATCAAGTAATATGTTCTAAAGTGGAATATTCAAGAACTGTAGTTTAAGTATATTACTTAGATTAAAGGATAAAAAAGAATTGTTAAATATTATAAATGAAAAAATATAATAGTTGTGAGAAAAATAATTGTGAGAAAAATAATATCCATTATGGAGTATAATAAGAAACCAAAAAGAAATAAATTTTCCAAAAGATGAAATTAATAAAACTGGCTCTAAGCAATTGAAAATGTGATCCTTAAGAATCTACAGAGTGGATAACCAGTCCCACAACACCCAGAGGAAGCTCCACTCCCAGGCGCTCTGACACACCCAGGATCAAGGTGA
>NW_022196897.1:40773490-40779963 GCF_008632895.1 Mastomys coucha
GAAGAGGACTTTATAAGTTATTCTTTCCCTGAGATGAATGCTTTTCCAAATTATCACAGCTAATGAACAAAATTCTTACCCTCACTTAATGTCTATGCCACCCTCCAAGCAGATCCATTGTTCATTGAAACAGTTGGTGAATGACTTTATGGATAGACCACCTTAATACCCACACCATTTCTTAAATGAATGTAACCTGTTCTCTGTGGGCTGAGATGAAGTCACTCACTCAAGTCAAGTAGCTTTGACCATAGCAGGAAGTCTGTATCCAAAAATCAAGCCTACAATTCACTTCTTGGTGCATCAGAACTATCAACTCTCAGCTTAGCTACAATGGAGATAAAATCCTTTGGTGATGTGAGGGTCATTGAAGTACAGCCTTATTACAATGAAACCCAATGTCTAAAAATTGTTATTTTGGGTTTGTACCACAGTAAGAGCCAAGATTTTAAACTCTACTAAATTCAAAACAAACAAAAAGACTTTATATACTCATGTTCATTTAAGAAAACACTAGTAGTGATGTATTATTTTTAAGTATACAGCTAATATGTTTGGAGTTATTTAAAATTTATATTGAGAAAAATGTATTTTCACTATTGCTGTAGACGAGCATCTACATAAGACTGTTAAATTGATTGTTGTTTTATATCAAACAACTTTTATAATACTTATTTTTATTATTATAATATTTTATAAATTTTAATGAATATGACAAAAAAGATATTGTAGGTATTGAAGGGGGGTCTATGGGGGGAGCGGTAGTACAAAAGGGGAACAAGAATGTGATTCATATCTATTTAATTAAAATATGTTTTTAAATGTTAACAAATTCAGATAAATTGAAATCATGTAACTTTTCTGATAATGCAATAAAAGTTAAAAAAAAATCTATAGAGTTAAACATTTATGTTTGATTTTTGTTGTACTAAAAACAAATGGATAAACCCAACAACAACATAATAAATAAAGTATAAAATTACACTAAACACTGAAAACTATCATCTATCATTATGTATCATCTATCTATCTATCTATCTATCTATCTATCTATCTATCTATCTATCTTATCTATCTATCTATCTGCTATCATCTATATAAATAGTCTATGTATCTATCTATCTATCATCAATCTATCATATGTCATCTATCTCTACTTCCTATCTATTTCTATTTCATGTTTAAGAAGATATAGTATTATACATTATATAAGGAGTAATTTATTTAATTTCAAATTCCTAAATACACAGAAAAGTCAACATACATACAAAATTTCAATATATGAATAGATATAAGGATGAAATTGCTGATATAGAAATGTAAACCAATAAAAATCTGGTACTATAGTCTCACTAAACTTTTCAAGCTATTCTATAAGGAGAAGGCCCCTTTGCTCTCAAATTTCAAATTGATATGTTAATCTTCCACCTCTCCCACGTGATGTGGCCAGCAAAAGTGGTATGGTAAAATCCAAAGAACACATGAGGAAAAACAACCCCTCAGGGTGAAAAAAATAACTTAGTTGAAGTCAACATATAGCTGCTTAAAAGCACTTATCTATATGTTTTTATTTCTCTATTCCCAATATTTGTAACTCTTCTAGTAGCTCACACAGGACTGGAGATTCTTGACTTTTCCCTTTTAGTCTTTCATTTTGTTTCCTATTTGTTTAAACTATCTTGGCATCATCACTGTAGGCTTCCTGAATTATTATTTTAAAGTGTATCAGTAAGCATTTATTTCCTAAGTGGCCTCTCTTACTCTAACCTCACTCTAGTAGTCCAGTGATCATGGACTACATTTGCCAGCTTACCCTCCTATCCTTTTCGCTTGGGTTATCATAGCTTCTTGCTAATTGCTTCAAGTGCCTGTCTTTGTCATAGAATTATATTTAACAGGCCATTCACAACCACTTTAAAAAGAATTCTTTAAGAACTTTGTACAATGTACTTTGATCCTATTCACATCTTTCTACATCTCCTTCTTGATCTACTCCTCCTTTGCTACCAACCTTTGTGTCTTCCTTAAAAAGAAACAACCAAAACATTGAAAAACCCAATCAAGTCAAATTTGTTGTGTGCCTGTATCCCTGGACTTCTTGTGGCTTTCTGCTAGCATATATTTGTTCTAGCAGCAAGTACATTCTTAAAGAAAAGGGACCAACCATGTCTTGCACTTATCAGTTGTCAGTAGTTCCACAGCTAGGGCTGAGTCTTTGTGCCCACTTCCACCCTCCATGCTGGGACTTCACCTGGCTTGAGCCTGCACAGGTCTTTTGCATGTTTTCATGATTGTGAGTTCATATGTGCATCTGCCCCACTATGTTTAAAAAACACTCACTATTTTCTTGCAGTCATCCACTACCTCTGGCTTACAATCTTTCTGACCCTTCCCTGCAGTGATTCCTGAGCTCTGGGAGGAGATGTGATACAGACATACAGTCTTTAGTCTCTTATTCCTGGCACCTTGACCAATATCAGAACGTTTTTCTTATAGTTTCATCTCCTATAAGTCTGTATCTGTTTTGTTCTCATGGGCATTAGGCTCATTTGGTTTCAAATTCACTTCCAGAATTCTGTCTCTTCACATCCAGAATTCTGTCTCTTCTCATCCAGAATTCTGTCTCTTCACAGCTGTTTAACAAATTCTCTACAAACTGATGAAATCTTTCTTCTTTCTGTAAGGGTACTTCCTCTTTCCTTCAGTCAGTGTACTTGATTCTTTTTCTGAATGCTTAATCACATTTGCCTGCAGTGTTTAAGCCATTGCAGGACAGAAATTGCAAAATTGTATCTCTTATCCTAAAGGGGCACTGAGGTCCTGAAGGACAGTAATCATTTTTAAAGCTTCTATTCCCACATTTAGGAGGAGTAAAATATTGAGTTGATTGTTGTGCCTACGTATGATTTGAACTCTACATATCTAAATATTATTGCTATATAGACATTGACATTCCAGTAGGCTAATGACTTTGTCTTTTTATTCAGACAGCTTTAAATAGTGATATTTGAATATCTTACTTAGGAGGAATCAGTGAAGTTTTGACCAGGAAGTTTTTCTACAGTCTGCTATGTGTCATTGTAATCAGATGAGTGTTCTCACACTCAATCAATTTAATAAGTACATTATGAAACAGAGAAAAGAGAGAGAAGTTCCAGCTTAAGAGCTTCAGGGAGAGAAGAAGCCAAGATTTCCTGTGGGAAAAAATCAACAAATAAGATTATGTTCTATCCATTAACTTTTTGATGCAATCAGATTTTTAAAACCCTTCATTTTCTTCTAAATTTTGTATCCCCTTTAAAGAAAGCAGGTCTGGAACAGGAGGATTTTGAAAAGACAGTTGGGGGAGAGCCATGAGATTTGCTGTTATAGTATTTGAAGTGGAGATATTAAATATTTTATTTCCTTAAGAACTGAACAGTTTAATATTCCCAGACACCTAACATCCAATCTATTTACAAGTTCTTTTTACCTTATAGCTCACAGGCATTATCAAGTTATGCTTTCATTTCTATTCTCCTTGCTACCATGTGCCAAACTTCATCACCTGTAAAGTTTTGTTCTGGCAGGAATTTCTTTCTCCTTCAAACTATCCTTCAGGCTGTATACTGAATCATCATGGAAATGCCAAACAATGTAAAATTTCCCAGTTCTTTCTGACCCTGACTGTGTTTGTACAAACAAGTCTCTCTAGTGAGTGGCTATAGTCCAGCCATACACAATTTCTTGTTCTTTGACATAGTGAACAGTTTTTCCTTTCCTTTCATTTCCCTTGTCATCGAAGTCCCGTTACTTTGAGTGTCCCATCTTTTATAATTTATTTAAATCATTTTTATTCTGCAAGAACCAGCACCTACTTCAAGTGTTTCAAAGGAACAATGTCACCTCCTTGAATGGATATTAATTGCTTGTTTCCCCTTTAGTAAGTTTGTTTTCAACACACATTACTTGCTTGTTGTAATCCCATTCTCCTTAACCAGAAGCATCTATTTCTCTATTCATTTTTGTTTGTTCTGTGGTGTGCAGCACAGAGAATACAGTGGTTCTGTTATTGTCACAAGGATTATCACCGAGAACAAAAAGATCTGTTCTGAATTGCTGTTAAGGTTGATTTTGCCCCATTTTAAAAACCATTAATCATGTAGCCTGTTGTAAACAGGACTTCTACAGTATATCAACACTGGTTTCTTTTATTAGACTTAGCAAATTTCTTTCAGTCTCTAAATTTATTTAGCCCATTAAGGTCATGTGTTGTTAATATTACCAAGTTGGGGAACTTGTTTTTATTGGGTATTTCTTTTATTTACATTTCAAATGTTTTTCCATTTCCAAGTCTCCCCTTGAGAAACCCCCATTTCCTCTCCCCCTGCCTCTATGAGGATGCACCCCCACCCACCACCCACTCCTGTCTTCCTGCCCTGGCATTCCCCTACACGGGGGCATCAAACACCCTCAGGCTCAAGGGCCTCTCTTCCTACTGAGTCCAACAAGACCATCCTCTGCCACAAATGTGGCAAGCACCATGGTTCCCTCCATGTGTATTTTTTGGTTGGTGATCCAGTTCCCAGGAGCTCTGGGGGTGGGGCATCTGGCCTGTTGACACTGTTGTTCTCTCCATGGGGCTGCCAACTGCCTCAGCTTCAATCCCATCTCCAACTCCTCCATTGAGGACCCCTGTGCTTAGTCCAATGGTTGGCTGCAAGCATCTGTCTCTGTTATTTGTCAGGTTCTTGAAGAGCCTCTCAGGAGACAGCCATATCTGGCTTCCATCAGCAAGCACTTCCCGGCATCCACAATAGCATCCCAGTTTGGTGGCTGTATATGGTGGATTCCCGGGTTGGGAAGTCTCTGGATGGCCTTTCCTTCACATCTGCTCCACTTTGTCTCTATATTTCCTCCCATGAGTATTTTGTTCCCCCTTCGAAGAAGGACCAAAGCTTCTACATTTTTGTCTTCCTTCTTCTTGGGCTTTATAAGGTTTGTGAATTGAATCTTGGGAATTCCAAACTTTTGGGCTAATATCCACTTATCAGTGAGTACATACCATGTGTGTTCTTTTGTCACTGAGTTACCTCACTCAGGATGATATTATCAAGTTCCAACCATTTGCCTGTGAATTTCATGAAGTTATTGTTTTTAATAGCTAACTAGTACTCCACTGTGTAAATGTACCACATTTTTCTGTATCCATTCCTCTGCTGAAGGACATATGGGTTGTTTACAGCTTCGGGTTATTATAAATATGGCTGCTATGAACATAATGGAGCATGTGTCCTTATTACATATTGGAACAGCTTCTGGGTATGTGCCCAGGAGTGGTATAGCTGGGTCTTCAGGTAGTTCTATGTCCAGTTTTCTGAGGAACCACCAAACTGATTTCCAGAAGGGTTGTACCAGCTTGCAATCCCACCAGCAATGGAGGAGTGTTCCTCTTTCTCCACAACCTTGCCAGCCTCTGCTGTCACCTGAGTTTTTGATCTTAACCATTCTGACCAGTGTGAAGTGGAATTTCAGGGTATTTTTGACTTGCATTTCCCTGATGACTAAGGATGTTGAACACTTCTTTAGGTGATTATCAGCCCTTTGAGTTTCCTCAGTTAAGTTGAGGAACTATTTTCCAGTTGTAACATTCAAGGAATTTAGAATTTTGAGACAATGACTAATGTTAAATGCTAAAATTGACGGTTTCCATTTATTAGGTTTCTCATCAATGTCTTACAACAGTGAAATATTTTATATTATCTTGATCATTGTCAGTATTTCATATTAATCCAATAAAATGTATTTTCTAATTCATTCATACAATACATTTTTCATTAATTGACTTAATAATTTATTCAATGAATTACCTTAAACTCATTTGAAGTTGCTCTCTTACTTTCAGTTACTTCTTTGGATAGAACCTGAAAATCTTTCATAATTCTGAATTCTTTTAAATTTATTAAAAAGTTTTTCATACTGTTTGGTTACTATTGCTGTGATAAACCACCAACTTGGCGAGAAAGAGATTTATTTTGCTTAAACTACTGTATCACAATTCATCAGTGATGCAAGTCAGGCAAAAACTCAAATATGGTAGGAACCTGGAAGCAGGAGCTGACGCAGAGGCCATGGAAGCATTCTGCTTACTGACTTGCTCCCCATGGCTTGCTCAGTCTGCTTTCTTATAGAACCCAGGAGCAGCATCCCACAAATGCCACCACCCACAATGGACTCGGCAATTCCTCATTAATCAGTAAGAAAATACTCTGCAGGCTTGCCCACAGCCTGGCCTTATGGAAGCATTTTGTCAATGTTCCCTGCTATCAAAAGACTAGCTTATGTCATGGTGGCAAAAATGTAGCAGGGCATATAAAATAAACAAATAAAAATCAATAAGAAAAAAAGCCACAAAACAAAATATAAAGTTCATGACCCCTTCCACAAACCAACTGACCAAACAACCAACTAACAAAGCAAAGGCATGGGTCTTT
>NW_022196897.1:40779973-40828890 GCF_008632895.1 Mastomys coucha
GTTCATCAACTATTACAAGACACAATTCCCTTCTTAGTACCTAGTAACATATTTATTTAGTCAATACATATCTCTATGTATCTTTTATTTCATATGCTCTCAATGAGTGCATTTAATTATGACAAGGAAGGTATGTTCATGTGTATCTACACTAGGAGTGAGATATTCCTATCCCAGTATTTTCCAAGTCAGATTCCCCTAAAATGCCCATTGCCTCTCCAGTGACACCTGACTTGCATATGCTATGGTGAGGTAAGAATGGAAATATATAGTGGCCTTAAAAGATCCCAGTCAAAATGATTTACTTATAAAAAGTTCACAAGACCAAATTGCAATAGAAATGCATTCCTGTTCTTCTTAGGGCCATGGAAGTAGCTATGTAAGTAGGTTGAAACTGCATTTCCTTAACTTTTAGGTAACAGTCCTGGTCTTAGGACAGCCATAACTCAACTCTGTGTGATCTGCATGTCTCCCAGCTGATGTTCTGTGATTGTCGTTTCTTCTGGAAAATAAAAAATGTGTTTTATGAACTCTTTAGACAGATTTGAAGATTAACATCTTGGCCAGTGATTGTGCTGAATGAGAGTTGTGCCAGTCATGTGGCCATGTTGGACAGGATGAGAGTTATGTTGGCTGTTACTGGTTTGTCAACTTTCCTGGGCCTGGAATCAATACAAACTCTGCTGGGCTTTCCTATGAAGGATTATTTTTGATCAAATTATTTGAAGCAGGAAAAACCACCCTAAACTTGGCAGCCCAGATAAAAGGAAATTTACTTTGTGCCTGATTGTTCTTCTCTCACCGACAAGTTCATCTACCCTGTTTCTGTACCATTCTTTCAACAATATTTGAAGCATCTTCTTTGGAATTCCAACATAGACTGAAGACAGTCAGTTCTTCAGGAATTCTCTAGGTCTCAGTACCAGATCGGGACTGCTGAGATATCTAGCCTTGTAGATTAAGCAACTACCAGATTCTCAGCCTCTTTGTTGTGAGACAGCTATTGTTTCAACTAGATGAAATAGCGTAAACCAAGCAAATATATACAAACCTACATAAAGAATACACACATATACAATGTATACATTTGCACATGTATTTATGTGTGTATATATATTTGTATGTATGTATATATATTTGTCATGGGTTTATAAAATTATGTGTATGTATATACCTTTTATATTCTCTGATATTATTCCATTCATTAAAGAAACATGACTAGTATAGCACTGTTCAAAGGGACAAAGGCTTATGTAAGAATGCCAAATGTGCTAAATATTAGGTTTTGGCTTCCTGAGAAATACTTAGCTGTCTGTTTGTTTGGAAAGGGCAGTTGAGATGAAATTGGCAATGTAAGACAGGACAGTAAAACAAACTGTGTTCATTGCACCATTTTAAAGATAACTGATATTGAAATATTTTGAGGTATGCCTACAAAGTGAAACAAGTGATATATATGCATGTATATGAAATATAGTAGATAAAAATACAAAAATACAGAAAGGATGGAATAAATATAGAAGTAAGTAGAAGAATTAAATCGTACAGACTATTTTATCCTACAGTCTATTCAAAGTACTTTCTAACTTCTAAAAGGAGAACTATAAACACACATATGTTCTCTGTGTATGTATTTATCTCTTGCACATGTTATGAATATATATAGGAAACATGGGGCTAGGAATACACTAATTCTTGCATGGATGTAAGCAATGGATGTCTTTTCTTGTTATCTTAAAATTTAAATTTCTTAGGCAATACCTTGTGTTTTTAAAATGTCTGCTTAGTTTCAAGGATAGAAATCCATCTATTACTTGGCTTTATGTGTACTGTGAACACTCATGATATGACATAGAAAGAATGATGCTTAGATGTGGAAGTGGCAGGGAGACAAAAACATACATGTCAAATAAGTCCAGTATTTTGATAAAGTTAAATTAAAAAATATTCTGTAGGGCATACTGGCACACACCTTTAGTCCAAAGACTCAGGAGTCAGAGGCAGGTGAATGTCCAGGTTAGATGCTAGCCTGGTCTACATAGTAAGTTCCAGGCATGTCAAGGCTTTAGAGACAGACTCTGCCTCAAGAAGAAGTACATAAATGAAAAATTGTAAAATTAAATCTATTTTTTTCTACTGAGGACTGTGTATGAGCTAAAGAGGCACCTTGCTACCAGCCCAGCCCCCCCTCCACTTCCCCATTACTGTTTTTACTTCCTAGTTTTTGACATGGTCTAGAAATTAGTTCAGTTGTCCTTAAACTTTCTGTCCCTTGCCTTACTTGGTGTGCAGAAGAAGGAATGTGTTCCAGGCAACGGACTGCACATCTGTGAAGCCAGTTGTCAAGAGAAGAACAAGTTTGAGGCTAGCCTGAACAACAGTGCTATCCTGTTTAAAAGGGGGAAAAAGGAGTGAAATAAAATAGTATAGTTGAATGATGCAATCATTACTCATTAGATTTGACTATGGAATTTGGAAAAGATTTTTTTATAATTATAAAATTGGGAGGAAAATTAAAAATTCTAAAACATAAAACCAGCCAAACTGTTGAGCCAACCTCATAAACTGTGTGCTGAATTTATGGCTTAAGCACTCAGAGGACACTGGCTTTGAGCATTTCTAAAACAAAGTAATATATCTCAACATCCTTAAAGGGATACACATAAAGAACAAAAATAACTGCAAACAGTTTTGCACATTTTGTTTGATTGTATTTTAGTAAAATATTGTCTTTGTTATTTTGAAATTATTTAATACAGATAAGAGATGTTCTTCATGTCATCAGTAGTCAACATTTTCAAGGAAAAAAGAAATTATAAAGGAAAATAAATAACTAAAAAAGTGTAGTTGCACAGTTGAATAGAAAATACCAGCATATACTTGTGATGCATCTCATGGTGGCGCACACCTTTAATCCCAGCACTTGGGAGGCAGAGGCAAGCGGATTTCTGAGTTTGAGGTCAGCCTGGTCTATAGAGTGAGTTCCAGGACAGCCAGGGCTACACAGAGAAACCCTGTTTCCAAAAACCAAAAAAAAAAAGAAAAGAAATTTTAGATTCATGTGCATTAGACATTGAAAACTCTTGAGGATACTGAATATTTAGAAAGACCATGTCCACTGAGAGAAGCTGGATATTTGATGAATTAACTGGTTCCAGATATGAATTAAGAAATTTATAACAGCCAGTTTTATGGCTCAGTGGATAAAATGATTGCTGTGCACCCTGACAACTAGGGCTTGATCACAGGAACCTACTGTAGAAGGAGAAAACTGACTCTTGAAAGTTGTCCTCTAATCCACACATTCATGCTGTAGAATGAATACGCAGACACACAGACACACACATACACACACACACACACACACACACACACACACCACATCAAGCAAACAAATAAAATCACAAAAATATATATGGGAATAAACCTGGAAAATCTTATTCAAGACTGCAAAGATCTTTTTCTGAAGCAAGTATTAATTGGATTAAGGCAAATATAATGTAGTCTAATCTTGATGGCTCTTTTATAAGCCAAAGTATTTTACTATCAAAAGGGATAAAAACTTCAATGGGTTGACATACATTAATACATTGAAACTCAGATTTACAGTATTATAATAAAGCCCTGCTTCAAGGATGCTATGAATAAATGAATTATTCTGACAATCAGAAAATGTCATGCATTTTCTATAGAATACACTCAAAAATGATCTTTTTCTTACTTTTTTCATTTTGTGTTCTAGGACCAAGTTCAAGGGCCTGTGCATACTAGAAGAACATTATGCGACTGACTTACACCCATGTCTTTAAAATTATTCTCTATAGAAAAAATTTACCTAATAAATGTAGAAGTGATAATTTCATATTTTATACAGAGACATCATACATAAATATACATACAGACTCATGAACATCTCTCTCTCTCTCTCTCTCTCTCACACACACACACACACACACACACACACACACACAATTTTAATCTAAGATGCTCATATGGGAGAAAACACATATTTGCTCCAAGTCTTGCTCACTTGCTTACTTATCATAATGATTTTCAGTACCATCTACTCTCCTGATAATGTGTAGGGCAGTGGTCTGTTCAGGCAACTTAGGCTCGGTTGAGTAATTGGCCTTGAGCTCTGGAGCCCTAGTGGGCAGTTTCTGACTGCAGGGGGCAGAAGGAGCTTGGCTATAACTCCTGAGTCTTTGATTCCTGTTTCAGTCACAACCCCTCACAGCTGCCCTGGCAGGAGATGTGTGCTCTTCAGACAGACAATGCCTCAAGCTCCCAGCATTCTAGCTGGACCCTACACCCAGTCATTGACCACAGCCAGGCATGCCTCACCCCAAAGACAGATAGCCACGCCCCATACAATAAAAGGGGCAAATTGCCCCCTCCTCCCTCTCTTGCCCTCTTCCTTCCTCTCTTGCTCTTTGTCTCTTCTTTTGATATCTTGCTCTTTGTCTCCTCTCTTGTCTTCCTCTCTTTCCTGCTCTTTGTTCTCTTCTCTTGCCTTCTTGCTCTCTTGCTTTCTTTTCTTTCCTTTCTCTCTCTCCTTCTCTTCTCCTCTCCTTCCTCTCCTTTCCTTCTCTCTACTTGACTGGCCTATTTTCTCTTTCCTATAATAAAATATCTCATTTATACATTGCCTCCTTTTTGACTAACACGCCCTGCCACAGGGCCTCAGCTGCAGACAGAGAGACCCAGGCCTCAGCAGCTAGCCAACCAGGCCCCACAACAATGTAATGATTTAATTTTTCTTATGACTGAATAAAATTCCATTGTGTATATATGTCACAGTTTCCTTTACCCATTCTTCCACTGATGGACATGTAGGCTAGACTGGCTGATCTAGATACTTTCTCTTCCATTCCTTTTTCAGTGTTTATGCACTAATTTTTCATTCATTGCTTTACATTGTAAAAAGTAGTTATCTAAGATAAAGACAGAATGGAGACACTTCTTAGAGGGGTTCTTAATTTGTCATAATTTGGCAGGGAAGATAGGAGATGAATATAAATGGTAATAAGATGATGTTGAGCGAGAGAGGATTTAAGAGAGTGAGGAGACAGACTGAGGTCGGCTACCCTTCATAAAGAATAATGGACTTGGACTTGCAATCTTCTTGAAGAAGGTTGTACTGGAACCAGGTTAGGACAGATGCATAGTGTTTCATTCTACACAGCCAAGTGTATCCTGGGGGAGCAAGATTTTTAAGTTCAGCCATAGTTGCAATTCATAAAAGGTGTTATGAATTCTCTTTTGGCGTCCTGCTCTCAATGTGGTAATTAATTCAGGTTCTAGGGTCTGTAAGGAAAAACAAAGACCTTTCTCTCTTTGATATCAATTTTCATCTGACCTTTCCACCTCCTTTCTTTTCTGTAGGCAACATTTATCCTGAACATCCTTGTATGAACCTCAGGAATTAGGTAGTGGGTTTTGAGGAGCTGTTTCCTAGCTGAGTTTCCAGATTTGGGATCCAGTGTATTGCAGGGATCAGCTTGCTATAAGTGCTCCCAGGATTTGAAGGGCAAGGAGCCAGCAGCTGGGCCAACTACAGGGGGCCACGTGCCTTCAGCAGGGAGAGCTCTGGAGAGACTGGCTTGTGGCTGTGCTACTATTTCTCTTCCTGAGCCTGGGGTTGGGGGTGCAGCAGCCCTTCTCTCTCTCCCTTTGCCAGTCTCTCGTCTTGAGTGATGGGGGAGGGAGGACAATCACAGTCAATATCTGTAGTGTTTAGAAATTGCTGGTTTTTCATGTAAAAGAATCCTAATGATAGAACTAAAAAAATGATCTGAGCTAAATGGGATTTTTATTCCCTTTTTAAGTAGAGAACTGAATACACAATGAGGAAGGGAAGTAAATACTGTCATTCAGCTTAAATGAAATCAACATAACTTGAAAATAATTTTCTTATACATCAAAGTTTTTAAAGGTACAGTTGGAGCATAAAAAGATTATTCAAAGGAATGAAATTCGTGGTACTGAGCTACCTATGAAAATAATCTCTTAATGAGATTTGGGGTGATGGCAGAGTTCTTAAATGATGTGTACAAGGCAAAAAATAGATTTGGTGGACACATGAATGCAGTGATTTTCAGAAAAAGAGCTATTAGATAATCCTACCTATTCTTTGGGGTAAAGTAATTTTTGTCATTAAAGACTAGTCTTCTTTGAATGTGTGCACTGATTAACACAAGGCCCCTGAAATCAAACTCTATTCACACATATACAACAGCGCTCATTAGTCACAACAAACTGGTAATTTTTGTAATGAATTTACTGTATATCTGTTTAGCAGTTGGAACAGTGTTTCCCAATGTCACAGTGCACTACTTTCAGAACATTTTCTCATTTCCTCCATGGCCTGTGCTCTTATTTCTTATATTCATATATTAGATTGTTTTCTCTTAAATCTTAAGCTCTTACAATGGTCATGCTGATGTATTCACAGTACACTGAGGATTGAATTGAAATAATACCAAATGTTGAAGGAATCAGTGCACTGAAAATACAAAAGTTTGGGGAAAGTTTTGTACCTATTTGGCAACAATGAATTTTTATGTTTGTGTGCTATTGAAAAATATTGTCAGTGCTTTTCCTTAATAATTAATGTAGTGACCACAATGTGAAAACACAGTCATGTTGTCAAGGAGTCCAGGACACCTGTCTTCAAGCATAGCATCTTCTGTGTTTTCAATTTTTATTGACTATTTTCTTTATTTACATTTCAAATGTTATCCCCTTTCCCAGTTTCTCTTCCTCCCGGAAACACCCTATCACATCCTCCCTCTCCCTGTTTCTATGAGGGTGTTCCTCCACCCACCCACCCACCTACCCACTCCTACCTCCCTGCTCTTGATTCCCCTACACAGGGGCATCTATCAAGCTGTCATAGGACCAAGGAGCTCTCCTTCCATTGATGCATGACAAGCCCATCCTCTGCTACATATGCAGCTGGAGCCATGTGGACTCCTTTGTTGATGGCTTAGTCCCTGGAAACTCTGGGGGGTTTGGTTGGTTGATATTGTTGTTCTTCTTATGGGGCACAAACCCCTTCAACTCCTTCAGTCCCTTCTCTAACTCCTCTATTAGGGACCCCACGCTCAATCCAATGGTTGGCTGCTAATATCTGCCTCTGTATTTGTCAGGCACTGACAGAGCCTCTCAGGAGACAGCAATATCAGGCTCCTGTCAGCATGCACTTCTTGGCATCCACAATATTGTCTGGGTTTGGTAACTGTATATGGGATGAATCCCCAGGTAGTCCAGTCTCTAGGTGGCCTTTCCTTTAGGTTTTAATAATTGGGTTTATTTTTTTCCCCCATACCATGTGTCTCTGTGAGGTTCATGTCACTCTCAGTGCCTGTATATACAGTGATAGATAACCACTTATGACTAAATGTTCACATGGCCCTTTGTGTATAAAATGAAGAAAGAACATTTTAATTTTTTACTTTATTATTTTATTTTATTTTAATTTTCTGTTTTTTTGAGACAGGGTTTCTCTATAAAGCCCTGGCTATCCTGGAACTCACACTGTAGACCAGGTTGGCCTCCAACTCATAAATCCACCTGCCTCTGCCTCCCAAGTGCTGAGATTAAAGGCATGCACTATCACCACCCGGCCTTTTTATTTATTTATTTATGTTTTAAGAGAGAACATTTGAACACACAGCTCTCCCAATATTCTCTGAGCACATTCCCGTTGGTATGGTTCAGTTGGAATCAAGCCTGACATAGGGCAGTGAGTGACTATGTCCTAAGCATACCTGTGAGATATGGATTACTATGGTTTGGGATTAGGGACTTCTAAGTAAAGTCACCAAAAGTCAATTGACTGATGAGTTATATATTGAGTATGTTTTCTTTGACGAATTATTTTTGAGTGAAGTTTAATTTGTCATTGTCAGGATACTTTATGAGGCATTCATTGTGTTTTTTTTTTAAATTAGATATTTTCTTTATTTACATTTCAAATGTTATCCTCTTTCCTGGTTTCCCTTCTGAAAAACCCCTATGCCATCCCCCTGCCCTGCTTCTATAAGAGTGTTCCCCCACCCATCCACCCACTCCTGCTTCCCCTTCCTGGCATTACCCTACTCATTGTAGTTTTTTAACCTTCATTTTCCACATCTGTAACTAGAGAGAGAGAACTAGAGAGGTGACAAGGGACAGCAGAGAGGAGAGACACCTGACTCTAGTCTGCTTTTGCTTTTTTAGTAGTTTTATTTATGACATTGAAAGCTAGGCATGGTGGTGCAGGCTTGTACCTACAGCACTCAGAAGGCTGAGACAGGGCGATTGTGAGTTTCAGGACAGCCTGCACTGTATACCACGTTTCAACCTAGCCTAGACTACACCATGAGACTGTCTCAAAAACAAAAACAACAATGTTAGTAAAACAGACTGTGGGTCTATGAATTTTGTCAGCATACATGGAGTCTTTTACAAGAAAGCCTCATCATCAATAGACAAATACTGTTAACCGGTTAATACTCTAGTCTTGGGATCCTGAAGTTCTCACAGGGAACAGGTTAGAATCAGCTACCACCAAAATGTGAATTCTTTGTCTTTCTACAATATATTAAATGTTAGATGGTCATCTATGATATGTTATTAAATAATTTATATGAAATGCACAAAATATTTGTGTGTATTTTGTATTGGCAGATGGATATGTGTATGTGCATGCACATGCGTGTGCCTGTGTGTGTACATGCACACGTGCATGCATGCACACGACCACACACAAGCATGTGGAAAGGTGAGAGATCAACATTGGGTATTGTTTCTTAGGATGAACATTTTGTTTTCTGAGACTGTCTCTTACTGAGATCTGGATTTTGCTAATTAGGCTAGGCTGCCTGCCTCCTGAGTTTCAGGAATCTGGTTGTCATTGCCACTCTAGCACTGGGATTACAAGCACAAGCCACTGTGACTATTTTTTTTTTAATGTAGATGCCATGAATTGAATTCAATTCCTTCTGCTTGTGCAGGAAGTAGTTTCCCATGCCCCTAACTATCTCTTCAGACACAACAAAGTATTATCAAGATTTTTTTCACAAGGTCATAAAGACATAGTAATGACTCTTAAGCTTTTGGACATTTACATACACTGGGATGTCAGGCATATATATATATACACACACACATATATACATATATTTGCTATATATATGTATATAACAAATACACAGTTATGAACACATAGGATATACTATATATATATATATATACATACATATATATATATATATATATATATAGTATTGAATGTATAAAAAACTAGTATAAAGAGAATGTCACCATGGGTCAAAATATTAAGAATTAAATATTGCTCTTTCTATATTCTAGACCTTGGGCTTTAGTTAAATTTAACTGTTTAACCTTTAGCTTCTTTAGCAATGTAACAGATTAACAATCAGCCCTCTGAAATAAATAGCCAAAAAAGCATTGTGTATTCAACAATAGCAAAAAATTATAAAAGATGAAGCAATAGATTCACTATTCAAAAGAGATAAGAGCAATTTTCTTAATATTCCTAGTCTTCTTTTTCAACTGCTTGAAATGAAAGGACTTGCAGTTCGCTCCACAGCAGGCACATTTTTCCTGAATATGTTTCAGGAGTATTGGGAAATATCTCTTTGTTACTGGTTATGTAGTAATAATAATGAGATGGAGAGCCCTTGCCAACAGTTATACTTTTGTACTGTGGGTGCCTTGTACTGGGGACTGACTCATTGCAGCATACAGTCACAGACTGAAGCATATGCTGTATCTCTTTGTCTGTCTGTCTGTCTGTCTGACTGTCTCTGTGTGGGTGTATGTGTGGGTGTGTGTATAAACACATTCTAATCAGGAAATTGCATCTCAAATATCTTTTCTTTTAAACTGTAGACACTTTGAGAAACCAAATTACAATTTGACTAAGTTAAAAAAAAATACCAATGTCAATATCATTCTGATATGTGGTACTCTGGGGTTTCTGAGCTTTCAAAATTATGTGCCTGTGCCTCTCAGCAAGACTTATGCTGTGCTCTGAGGCAGCACATTGTGTGTCTCATGGATCTTCTTGTTGGATGTACGGTGATTAATGAGAACAATAATCAATTAAGAACTCATTTATTACACTCCATTAAACCAGTGATCTATTGACACTCACAAGATATGGGCACAGAATACAATTTAATGATTAAAATAGGATAGTACATTGGATTTAAGAAATGATGTTAACTCACTGGAGAAACTGACAAAAATGATTATTTTTGTGCCATACAAGAGAGATTGCTAGCTACATATGAACTTCAACCAAAGGAGAGCTATGAATTTTAAATAGTGGAATGTTATCAGCTTGTTAAAGAGTGCTATATTCTAAGAAATTTCTCTGAAACACTGCAGAAATGAAGAGAAAACCCTTGAAAGATTATGCTGGTAGAAAACAATGTTCATTTAGTGTTTATAATGCACTTACTATGTACGCAGTGCTAAAAGCTAAATGTTTCAAGATAAGTTCTGAACAGATTTAAGTAACCAAAACAACAATGAATATCTAATTTATCTTTCAGTTTTGAAGGGCTCCCCACCTTTAAATGATTAGAACAAAACACATTTATTTGTGTTTCACATCTGGCCCTCACCTCAGCTTTAAAGAACTTATATAATGCCTCCATTTCACAGATAGGAAAATGAGATTTGGGGTGAGTTTTATGGGGAAGAGTCAAGGTTGGGGAAATGACATAGCTATGTGTGGGACTCCAGAAACTTGATGCTACTTTGAGGGAGTGCTTAGAAACTTAGGAAAAATACAAAGCTTCGCTGCAAATCCATATGTCTGTTGATATAGATAAGTGCCACTCTCAGACCCCACCAGAGAAGTTTCTTTGAGCAGTGGAGAGTGCTTACCCAATTGGTTAAAGTGGAGTAAACAGCTGTCTATGAAGTGCTCAACCATAAATGGACATCCTCATCATCGTCCCCAAATCTCAGGGATCACCTTGGAGGAGGCAGGTGGAAATATTTTAAGAGCCAGAGGTTTAGAGAATTAGAGCAAAACAGTGTCTTTTGCATGTGGCAGGATACTGTACTCATGAAATCACAGTAGCTGTGGTTGCCTGCATAAACTCTGAATAAGATGAAGCCAGTCAATATTTTAGTATGGAGGGGAGAGGGTCTCACTGGGTTCTACCCTGTAGCTGAGGAGTTATGGACAGTTGACTGGTTCAGGGAGTGAGAGTCAGTTTTCTTTAAGAGTCTGGCACCAGGCAGGTTGGCAATGTTCCAATGGATGGCCCCACACTCAAGGAAATATGGGCAGCACAAATAGGACTTGATGAGTCACCAAAATTGGAAGCAGAAGGAAGAAAGATAAATATAGAGAGGTGACTTGACCAAAATACATCATGTACTATACATGTATGAAATTCTCAATATAGACATATATACATGAATAAAAATGTAATAAAAGTATTATATTTAAAAGAAAGAAAAGTATGAGAGCCTTTTTATGAAGCTGTAAGGTATTTCAGGCCCTCATCATTGTAACAGATGACTGTGGTAGCAGCTATCAAGGCTGTCTACAAGCACACAGGAATTCCATGCAATCAAGACTAGTCCTGTAACTCCCATAAATTCTGATTGTCTAACCAGGCATTCATGTGTCATAAAGTTTCCTGTACCTAGTTGAATCTAGCTGCCAAACCATTTCTCCATATGTAAGCACACTTCATTTTGTATGGCTTTATATATACTGCATTTTTCATGACTGCAACTGCTGAGTAAATCAAGGGAAGATTACACCTAAGCTCATCACCTTACAAAGAATTGCTTATTATTTTGAAGAATTATACCTCTGAAGGAAATGCCAGTGCATGATACCAGCATGGGACTTATTTTATGAAAACCTCAGCTGTTGTGATTTCCTATTTCCAGGTATGTGTCACCTGCTTTCATCATATCTTATAAGTAGTGTCCAAGGAGTTCCATGATGAAATATATATTTAATTACAAATTGCCTTCCACTTATTGTTCTTGGAAAATATAGCTGTGGTGATATTATTCCTCTTTGTATAGTGCTGTTTCTATGTCTACTTTCAGAAATATTTCTGGAGAGATGGTTCAACAAGTAAAAAAGTTGCTGTTCCAGCAGAGGACCTAGATTCAGTTCCAAGTACCTACATGGTGGTTCACAAACCTCTCTATCTCCACTTCCAGGGAACCTAGTGCCCACCTCAGGGCTCTTCCTGTGCTGAGCACACACACACACACACACACACACACACACACATACATACACACACACATACACACACATACACACAGAGAGACACATACACATGTGCATATGCACACACACATGCACACACATATATACACATACACACACATATACAGACACACACACATACACACATATACACACACATACACACATATACACACACATACACACATGCACACACAGACACACATACACAAACATACACACATATACACACACATGCACACACAGACACACACACATGCACATATACACACACATATACACAGACACACACACATACATATATATACACACACACACAATACACAAACATACACACATATACACACATATACACATACACATACATACACATACACACACAGACACACACACATGAACACACATACACACAGACACACACACATGCACACACATACACACACAGACACACACATGCACACACAAACACACAGACACAGACACACACCCACTATCACCACTAACAACAATAACAACAATATCAACAACAGCTATTATGAAAGAACAATAAGCTATGAATTTGAGAGGCAGTGGGAGGGACACTTGATGAACTGGAGTGAAGAGGGTAGAGGGGCATGTTGTAAATACTCTATTCATATATGAAATTCTCAAAAAAAGGAAATACGGTAAAATAATAATACATGTTTTCATGTCATTTAACCAATATGTTTGTCTCTTTTGACACTATTGTACAATGTCCTTCTGTATTTTTGAATGTTAGATTGCATCTGTCTCCTAGTGAGTTACCATTTGACTTGGCATTCATATGACCTTTTATTCATGAGGATGCTGTTGGTTGGTTGTGGGGAGGGGAAAAGGGAAAGAAGGAGTTCTCTACTTTTCTTTTTATAAGAATATTAATCATATTGTTTCATGGTTTCATCTTTATGGGATTATTGAATCTTAATTATCTTCATTGCTTCATTTCTGACTTTATGTGTAAGCACAGTCACATGGGTGCTGTAGATACAACATAAGAATTTAGGGGCTGCACAGTTTAGTTCACTTTACTTGAAGAATCAAGTAAGTGAACATGAATATTTGATAAAAAATTAGTTTTTCTTGGGATTAATTTCAAAATTCAGAATTGATGCTATTAAATAATTTGAATGGTTTCTTTTTTAAAAAAAGATTTATTTATTTATTATTTAATGTATACTGTAACTGTCTTCAGACACACCAGAAGAGGGCATCAGATCCCATCACTGATGCTTGTGAGGTACCAGAAGGTTGCTGGGAATTGAACTCAGGATCTCTGGAAGAGCAATCAGTGCTCTTAATTGCTGAGCCATTTGTCCAGCCCCCTGAACAATTTTCTTTTTTTAATTTTTTAATTTTTATTTATACTTTTTTATTCCATATTTTATTCCTATCCACCTATCCACCTGCCCCCCCATCCACCGTCTGACTGTTCCACATCCTATACCTCTCCCTAGCACCCTGTCTCCACGTGGATGTCCCCACCTCCCACCCCACCTGATCTCTAAACTCACTGGGACCCCCAGTCTCTTGAGGGTTAGATGCATCATCTCTGAATAAACACAGGCCGGGCAGTCCTCTGCTGTATGCATGTTGGTTGCCTGATATCAGCTGGTGTATGCTGCCTGGTTGGTGGTCTAGTGTTTGAGAAATCTCAGGGGTCCAGATTAATTGAGTCTGCTGGTCCTCCTACAGGATCGCCCTTCTCTTCAGCTTCTTTCAGCCTTCTCAAAGTCAACATCAGGGATCAGCTGCTTCTGTCCTTTGGTTGGGTGCAAATATCTGCATCTGACTCTTTCAGCTGCTTGTTGGGTCTTTCGGAGTGCGGTCATGCTAGGTCCCTTTTTATGAGCTCTCTATAGCCTCAGTACTAGTGTCAGGGTTTGGGACCTCCCCTTGAGCTGGATCCCACTTTGGGCCTGTTGCTGGACCTTCTTTTCCTCAGGCTTCTCTCCATTCCTATCCCTGTAATTCTTTCAGATGAAAACAATATGAGTCAGAGTTGTGACTGTGGGATGGCAACCCTCTCCCTCACTTGGTGTCCTGTCTTCCTGCAGGAGTTAGGCTCTATAAGCTCCCTCTCCCTACTGTCAGGCATTTCATATAAGGTCCCTCCCTTTGAGTCCTGAGAGTCTCTCACCTCCCAGGTCTCTGGTGCATCCTGGAGGGTCCCAGAGACCTCCTACCTCCCGAGGTCGCCTTTTTCAATTCTTTCTGCTGGCCCTCAGGGCTTCAGTACTTTTCCCTCACCCAATACCAGATCAGGTTTCCCTCTCCCCTGACTCTCTTCCCTGCCCATCCATTTTCCCTCCCAGGTCTCTCTTCTCCACTTGTGATTGCTTTCTTCTCTCTCCCAAATGGGACTGAGTCATCCTCACTTGGGCCCTTCAGCTTGTTGACTTTTCTGAGTTCAGTAGACTGTATCTTGGGTATTCTGCACTTTTTTTTTTTTTTGGCTAATATCCACTTATTAGTGCGTACATACCATGCATTTTCAAAGTCCTTAGTGATTAGAGAAAGGCAAATCAAAACGACCCTGAGATTTCACCTTACACCAATCAGAATGGCTAAGATCAAAACCTCAGGTGACAACACATGTTGGTGAGGATGTGGAGAAAGAGGAACACTCCTCCATTGCTTTTGGGATTGCAAACTGGTATAACCACTCTGGAAATCAATCTGGAGGTTCCTCAGAAAATTGAAAATAGATCTACCTGAAGACCCAGCTATACCACTCTTGGGAATCTACCCAAAAGATGCCCCACCAGGCCACAGGGGCACATGTTCCACTATGTTCATAGCGGCCTTGTTTGTGATAGCCAGAAGCTGCAAACAACCCAGATGTCTCGCGACAGAAGAATGGATACAGAAAATGTGGTTCATTTACACAATGGAATACTACTCAGCTATTAAGAATGAGGATATCCTGAGTTTTGCAGGCAAATGGATGGAATTAGAAAATACCATCCTGAGTGAGGTAACCCAGACCCAAAAGAACATTTTCTTAATATATATTATATTATAATAATTATTTGTAAAATCTTCTCAGTCTATATAAGGCATGATTGCCTCATGATGAGTGTGCCTTAACTCCAGTTAGAGAGCTGTTGGTTACCATGTTATGCTGGTAGTTGTTATCATTCTTAGGTGTCATAGCTGTGTAGGAATACTGATTGCCTCTCTCCTTTGGAAGCTTGCATGTCACCTTGTGCACCATAAATGCTTATCCTCAATGAGAAAGTTTTTAGGTCAGATCTAGCTAGGTGTCAAAGCCTGATAGGACTACTGAAAATATATGTATACGTAATATTATGCAGAGTGATCAGGATGTATTCATATATGTCATAGTTGTTTGAATGACATTAACCCTTATGGGCTCAGATATTTCAATGCTTGGTTCCTAGTAGATGGAACTGCTTTGGGAAGAATTAGGAGATATGGCTTTGTTGGAGGAGAAATATCAATGAGGGTGGGCTTTGAGGTTTAAAAAGCCCATTCTATTTCCAGTGAATTTCTCTCTTTCTGCCTCCAATTCACAGGTGAGATATAATCTCTCAGCTACTTCTCTAGTGCCATGCCCAACTGCTTGCTATTGTGTATCCAACCATGGGGGTCATGAACTCACCCCCTGAAGCTGTAATCAAGCCCCCAGTTAAGTGCTTTTTAAAAATAAGTTGTTTTGGTCGTAGTGTCTCTTCACAGCAATAGAAAAGCAACTAACACACACACACACACACACACACACACACACACACAGTAACAACAATTAAAAAGAGGCTATGAATTTGGAAGAAAGTTAGGGTTTCATGGGAGGGGTTGAAAGGAGGAAAAGGAAGAGGGAAAGTGATGTAATTATAATTTCAAAAAAGAAAACTAATAAAATAAGGTTGATAATTCATTGTGAGAAGAGATCCTGAAACACTTCAACTTCCAGGAAAGGTCTAGGACTGTTGCACTAAAGACTAATTTTTAACACCAAGTTTGGCAGCACCACAACAATTCAAACTACTTAAGCTTAATGTATAATTAGGAAAGGAAACAAACTAACTTCGAAGGACATAAAGTACTCCTGAGTTTTATTGGTGCCAAAAGAAACTTATTTGTATTCATGACATTCCATTGCTGCTTTAGTTTGATTTACTTTACTTTCCTAATTATAATCAACTATCAGTGAATGCTTAGAGCAGTGGTTCTCAGCCGGCGGGTAGCGATCTTCTTGGGGGGTGCAGACTGAGCCTTTTACAGTGTGCATATCAGATATTAGGCATGTCAGCTATTGACATTATGACTCATAAAAGTAGCAAAATTTCAGTTATGAAGCAGCAACAAAAATAGTTTTATGGTTGAGGGGGGCCACCATAACAGGAGAAACTATTGAAAAGTTGAAGCATCAGGAAGGTTGAGAACCACTAGCTTAGGGAGTATTGTGAGTTAAAGGAGTGACTCATGGAAAAAAAATCTAATCAAAGTTCTTTAGTTGAAGATGATGGCCAAAAAAGGAATTATTTATTGAATTTTGGGTTGTCATCTAGAGCCAATT
This sequence comes from Mastomys coucha, assembly GCF_008632895.1. Lineage (NCBI taxonomy): Eukaryota > Metazoa > Chordata > Mammalia > Rodentia > Muridae > Mastomys > Mastomys coucha. The sequence continues at coordinate 40,796,797 of NW_022196897.1, forward strand.
AGCAATTTTGTGGCTGAAATCATAGTAAGACTGATTTAGATTTTATATAAAGGCAGTCTGGTGTTACAGTCTTAAGAATAACTCAGCGTGCTCTGTATTTCTAGGACACAGGATTTTGTCTTTTCATGTGAAATCATTGCCTCAAACCAAGGCATTAAAAAGAAGCTCTTTCTGAAAAGTCTGATGATTCCCCCCACCCCTTTACTGTAAAAGTCAAATATGTGATTCTGGGTCAAACTGTGAATGACTTCCTCAGGTATTAAAAACCACTTGTGGGGAACGATTTAATGGATTTTCGTTATTTTTCTGCAAATGCAGTTGCACTTTAAGACCTTTTTTGAGATTGTTTTGTTCTTTTTTCCCATTAATTAATTTACTTTTTCACTTAAAATCCCTATCTCAGCCCCCCACCTCTTTGTCCCCCCTCATACAGAGGCTCCCTTGCCCCTCCCTCTGCCTCTCCCAGAAGAGAGAGGAGGAAGTCTCCCCTCTGGGTACCAACCCACCCTGGCGCATCAAGTTACTGTAGGAATAGGCACATCCTTTCCCACTGAGGCCAGACAAGGTAGCAGTTAGGGGAACAGGATCCATAGGCTACAAAGTCAAGGATGGTCCCTGCTCTAGTTGTTGGGGGACCCGCATGAAGACCAAATTGCACATCTGCTATGTATGCGTATTGTTCTTTATTCAGCATCATTCTTGTGTTAGACTCTGGAGGGGTTCAGCTGTGAGAATCAGAGAACATATTGGGAGTTCAGGAACAAGACTAAATGTTTCTGTCTCTCATCTTCCCTTCCTATCCTGTCTCCTCCCCACTCTCCCTCCCTCCCTCTCTTCCTTCTTATCTATTCTTGGCAGTTGTCAATCCTCTACCTTCTGAGGATCTGTGTAAGATGTGAATTGTAAGCTGGGGTCTTTACAGAAGATTCCCCAATGCTAGGTAGAGAACTTCTGCCCAGCGTTCCAAGGATTATCTCTCCCTGACTCTACTTCTCTTGAAGCTAAAACTTGACTTTGATCCATGTATGTGCGTGTGTGTGTGTGTGTGTGTGTGTGTGTGTGTGTGTGTGCCTTATTAACAACCTATACCTCTCATGTTCTTCATCTGCTTCTCGGGTTCCTGTTTGTACTTTCCTTGGTGTTCAGCAACCACTTCGGACACCCTTTGTCTATTGTATTTCCCAATTGCAAAATAGAGATCTAAAATACTCAGCTAAGCTTTTTATAGGAAGCCAGCTTACAGGCCACTGGGCATCCAGAGAGGCAGAGTGCCCACCCACTTCCCAATTAGCTTTGTTTTACTTCCCAATTAGCTTTGTCCCAAGTGGGACAAGAGATACGAGTCACACAACCTGCCTTTCTCTGCTAGGAAGCCATGGTGAATTTCTTCAGCAGGTCCTGTATGTAGAGCCGTTTCCTTGGAAGGCACGAGAGGCAAAATGATTGATGTGCATGGTGCGGCAGTAAGCCTCAGGCCCTAATGATTTGTCAGGAGCTGAGCCATCACTCTGTGTCTAGGGAGGCTGTATCTCAGGAGATACCCAGGCGGCATTAGTCACCCTCTGAGAGCTTCGCTGTTAGAATGTGGTGCCCAGTGGGAAAGGAAAGCGTTCCTGTAACCTGTAACATTTAGTGATTAGCAAGAGAAGGCGTTCCTGTGTCGTGACTTTATCTATTTTGGGAGACTGCATGGGAATATTGATCAATTTTTACCACAGGAACAGAGACCAGTGTTGCAGCGTTTCCCATTCTCCTTGGCAACCACATGCCATGATTCTCTTTCGCAGCAGGCATTTGAAGACAGATCTACGATAATTAAATGTAGATTAAAGTGTGACAAGACTTAATAAAAACCTTTATGCTTCCAAGGAAACTGTAATTAGTGAAGCTTAAATTTCAGACAAAAGAAAAAAAACCAAGGAAACTATGAACTATTATTATTATTTTTCTCTCACTAGTTATCTGTAAGCCATGGATTTACTCACGACTTTGAAAGTAAAAAGTGCTCTTCTAGCTCAGTGGAAATTCTGGTGTGTTTGAGTATGGGCTAAATAATAGAGTATTTGAATAAAAGTTCTGCTATACCCAAGTGAGTCTGCAGCTCACTCTTTCTCAAGTTAGGAGACTTGGAATTACACAGGTGAGATCCCCGGATGAGTTGGTACTCTTGCTTCCGGGAGCAGAGTTTGAGGATTTTTTCATGATAAAGGTCCATGACTATTCTAAAGCTCTGGCTTGCCAGGCTATTTTATATTTAAAAATAGCATGTGTTAAAATAATTAATTTCTTACATCTTCTTGTGGAAATCATTGGATATGAAATATTCTGTAAGTATATTTTATTTTTGGAAGTACTTTTAAAAACAATGATGATTTCCCATAAATCAGAAGGAAAACCTGTCTTAAACCAGTAATACACTCAAACTTTCTCTATTATTCCTGAAATGCAAGTGATATTTACCAAAAGTAAATCAGTAATAAAACATAAGGCTAATTTTCATAACAACATAAGGCAGTGCCATTGTGGATCACCATATTGATGATATAGTTTTAAAACTTTACCTGGACAGTACTGTGATATATTTAACATTCTTTAATTTTCTTCTTTCAGTCAATATTACTTCTTTAGGTAAATTGTGTTGGTATAATTCATTAGCTTTTTGTTCTTAAATAATATTTAATTATTAAATACCACAATTTATCTGATTTTAGATTGCTTTCAGTGTTTGGCTACTATAAATGTGTGTGTGTGTGTGTGTGTGTGTATGTGTGTGTGTGTGAATGACAGGCTAAACATATTTTAAAATTGCCCAGATACTGGTAAACCAGACTCAAAAGTCATAATAGTAACTTGAACCCCACTGTATTATAATATGAAATCATATTTTTATATTTACGAAAAATTTAAACTCAGTTTAAGCCTTACAAATTTGGTTGACATCAAAAGCGAGTTACATCTTTTTTTAATGACTGCTAGAACATAGAATGTTTTATTATTTGTTAAGCTGTCTTGGGCATATGAACTGAAGTTGCACAAAACCGTGTTAACGATTCTACAAGGCTGATTGACAGATTAGAACATAATAATTGTGAAGTGTTGGAATGCTGCAGAACCCAAGACAAAATCTCTAGGCTGACCTTCAATCTTTGTAACTGTCATGCGAAACCTTTGGGGGTGTTTTAACACAACAGAACGCTGGTTTAAAACAACCTGAAAGCTGAGAATATAATTATATAATGTCTGAAAGCTGTAGCCGAAATGGCCCGACTTCCTTACAATCCACCTACCTGGTGTTTCTACAATAGTATCTGAGGGTGCTTTGATTTATGACTTTCCTTTTTGCAAGAATCACAAAGACTTTATAGAAATGTCTTCATATTGGAACTTGGCAGTCAGGTCAAGCTGGATCCCAGTTTCTAGGCTGTGTTCTCTCACATGTGGCTCAGGAATAAAGTATCTCTTGTTTTGTTTGAGACAGAGTATGTTTTGCATCAACAATCTCCACAATTAATCTCACACGTGGCTCAGGAATAAAGTATCTCTTGTTTTCTTTGAGACAGAGTATGTTTTGCATCAACAATCTCCACAATTAATGATTGCATTAATTGTGTTTTATTTTTGATTGATGTGTAGGAAATCTTTCCAAATTCTTAATAGTATTTTTTATTCTTTTAAATGTATGTTTAGTTTATGGTATTCACATACATAATATCTACTCCCAGGCATTCTTCTATTTTAAATGAAAAGGTAGGTTTGTTTGTTTGTTTGTTTGTTTGTTTTTGGACACAGTGTTTATTTAATTCTAAATTAGTCAAATGCATCCATCTTTTAAATAGAGTTCCTACTTGTGCATTTTGTTTAGGAAACTTTTCCTCAAATCGGTTTCATAAAAATATCTCCTGTATTTATTTCTGAGAATTTTATAGTTTTATTTTGACTTTCAGTCTTTATTCAATTTGGCATCGTATTAAAGACAGGTCTGTAGCTGTATTACTTTTATTGATATGGAGTATAATTTCTCAGTGCCATCTATTGGTGCTCATCACTTGCTTCTCTTCCAGCAGATGTTTCAGAGTTATAGATGGGCCTGATCTGAGCTCTGCTATGTAGTTTGTAGGTTTTCCCTGGGTGGAACTTAAGCCAATCATTTTCTTTGTTCGCACTTTATAGTAAGTCTTCCTGTCTTGTATGAGTGGACACTTTGTATCTAGAAATGTTTTGGCTGTCATTGGACACTTATTTTTGTACTTAGCTCTTAGTATCTACTTTTCAAGTGTCCTTTGCAACTATTTTGATACTGGAGAAAATATATTTATTTATTTCCCAAAATTTTAATATTGTTATCATAGTTTTTTTATATTTTTGTATCAGGAACTTCGTAATTTTATAACTAATTAAATTTGCAACCTTTAAATGTCACAATTCATTTCTTTGGTAATTTTCTTATTATTGTGGGTAATACTAAACCACAGTGTTGAGCATAAGCATCTTTATCTTGCCTTCAGAGAAAGGATTCTTAAACTTTCTCTACTTGTCACCCTTTTGTCTGAGAAATTTTTACATGTCCCCAGGTATATACATAAAATAAGTATATAGATTAGATACTTGCTAATAATGAGCCATAATCTTATTTTAATATATAACATTGCAATTTGTTAAAGAGAAAAGCAAATTCGCATATCATGGGCCAGAAGCAGGTGATAAGCTTTAGCATATTCTTTTCCCTAGCAGCTCACTTTCTCCAGTGAGACCCTAGCCTCTTACAGTTCTAGAAGCTCTCAGAACACTGTGTACAGGTTACTCTTCTGTTTCTATGGTAAAATACCATGACCAAAAGCAATTTAGAGAAAGAAAAAGTCTTTTTAATTTACAGTTACAGAGGGACAGTCTATTTTTGCAGAGATGGCATGGCATCAAGCAGGATCAGCAATCTGGTAGATCACATTTTCATCCTTATGCACAAAGGAGGTGGGGAGGGAGAGAGGACAGGAAGTGAGACAAGGCTATAAACCACCAAAGTGATATACTTCCTCCAGCAAGATTCCTCCTTTTAGAGGTTCCACAGTCTTTCTAAAAGCCAGCAACTGGGGAGGCTATGAGGACATTTCTAATTTAAGGTACCACACTGTGTCTTCAGTCTTCATACACATGAGCTTGTAGAGGTCATTACACATTCAAAACAACCTCCTAGCACTGAACCTCTGCTCTCCCTAGGTTCATGGCTATCTCAAAATGCAAAATGTGTCTGATCTCACTTCAAGTTTCTCCATATTCTTGCAGTTCCAAAGCTCTTCCAAATACAAAAGATTCCCTGAAATTCAAACAATCTTCCAACTGTGAGCCCCTCTGAGATACCAAACATCACACACTTTTGAGAACACAATGAACATGAAGCATACATTCTAATTCCAAAAGTAAAAAGGACCCACAGCAAAGAAAGATTGGACCAAAGCAAGACACAAGCACAGTTGGGCAAACAGTGAACCCTGCTGCTCCATGACCATCATTTGGGGATTATGATGGTTTTAACTGGACTCTAATAATCACAAACACTTCAAGTCCTCCAGCTGTGCCATCCGTAGCATATGTAGCTCTGTCTTTGACTGGTACTGCTGGCACCTTCAGTTTTCTTTCACAGAAGTCCTATCTCTGTTGTGTTGATAACATCCTGAGGTCTCCATTGCAAGTGGAGGTCTCTACTGCTTGATCTTCAGTTTCATTCAGAGCCATCTAAGGAGATTCATGTAAGGGATCTGATCCTGCTACACATTACCCTGCTTTACAAGCTTTCTGGGGGCTTGGCACAACCTTTAAAGTCCTATAATGCTTCTATGTTCCCTGCAAAAACCCTACCACATGAATGATGCCAAATTCTGCTCTTAAGATTACATCCCATCCCACTTGGAACACAGCTGCATCAGCATCTGTGTGCTGTATAACTGGCCAAGAACACCATTTCCTGTAATGGGTAACTTTATTGCCCATTTGACTGTGTTCAGAAGACTACTAAGAGGCATACTGTGGCATGTCTGTGAGGTGCTTTCAGAGAGCATTACCTGAGTGTGGGTGTCACCCTCCCATGACTGAAAAATAGAGGAAACAAAAATCCAAAAGGAGTACTAGCATTCTTTCTTCTCTCTGCTTCGTTTAGATGTAAACATGCAGTTTCAGGCTCCTGACAGCACAGCCACACACCACTCTCACTGCTGTGTTTTCTATGTTTAACAGACTGTGCTCTCAACTTGTTGGCCAAAATAGTTGTGTGTGTGTGTGTTTTTTCCCCTCCCTTTAAGTTGCTTCTGATTGCAGCAAAGAGGAAAAGCAATCTATACAGTAGCAATAGAGAAACGTCCTACGCTAGCTGTCCTTCTGAAGGACATCAAGGCAGCATATAGGCTCTATCATTCACGTGCTTTCTGAAGGACATCAAGGCAGCATATAGGCTCTATCTATCTCTCAGGTACTTTCTGATCATATTAATTTGCATATTTGTGCCTTTGGACTTGAGCTCAAGGCACCAGAGTGATAAGGTTCTCTTTAATTCTTCTATTCTCTGAAACAATTACTGCAGCTTTCCCCACATCTGCCTTGTTTCTGCTGTCCATGACAGTAACAAACTGCATGTCTTTTACATCTCTCTGTTCCTTTTCTGCTCAGAGTTCTCACTGTAAATCTGACTAGAGGCACCAAACGGTAAGTGCTCCATAAAGTGTACATGCTGCTATCTGAAACTTCCTCTATGAAACCTATTGATCTGTTACTTTTGAATGCAGCCCCACTCGCGTTTTCAGAACATGGGCAGACTATACCTCAACTCTTCCCAAGAACATAACACGAATTCCCAATAAAGTAATGGTTGTCTTCTGAAACTTCACATGCTCAGCCCTTACACCACATTTTCTGTGGTATTTTGGTACCTCTTATTGCCACCATAATGACTTATTAAGCTCTGCCTATAGCTCTCCAGAACTTTTAAAGGCTACATCTCCAAACTCTTTGACATTTTTCCTACATACTTGCTCCAAAAGTCTCTAAACCTCAGAGTCAGTTTTATCGTAACAACAACTTCACTTCTAGGTATGATTTTTTTCTATTACTTTTCTTGATGTGACAGAATAGCTGACAAAAACAACTTTTCAGAGAAAGGATTGGCTCTGGTTCACAATGGTTCATGATGGTCATGGGGAAGTTTAGTGGGCTATAGAATGGGGAGGTGGCACAGTATATCAGCAGTCAGGAAGCAGACAGTTTGTTCCAGGTTCAGGGCCAACCAGAACCCTCAATGTATGGCCTCCAGCCACTTTCTTTCTTCAACTGGGCCAAAGCTCATAAAAAATTTTTATAACCTTCCAAAACACTGTCACCACTAGGAGACCAAGTGTTCAAACACATAAGTTCTTGGGTGATATTTCATACTCAAAAGTAAACAAGTATTATCTTTTAACACATTGAAAGGATAATCCTATTTGGTTTAGCTATTTATTGAGAATTGGGATGAGGTATCTTAGTCTCAATGTCATTTCTTTGAAGATTTCTCTCTGTTTCCTTTAAATTTTTTCAGTGCCTTAGGAAAATTTCAGTTTTACTTGCTATGTTTACACGGAGGTTTATTGCTGTTTGCCTTAGTCAGTTCTCTGCTTTGTTCAATTACTGTGTTTTTAAAGTCATCTTTATGCCTTCAATTCTATTCATTTCTTTTTATTTAAACTCATATTGAATGTATGTTGAAATTTCTTTATCTAACTCCCATATCTTAGCTATTCTTTTGTGTTTTTAAAGTCATTACATCCTGTGTAATATTTAAACAGCCATATATGTGTGTGTGTGTGTGTGTGTGTACACACACACATATATATAATAGGATGCTGTCCTGTTGGGTAATATTTGGAAATAGCCAAGAATACATAGTTGGTGTTTATTTCTGATATTTTAACTGAGAAGAAATATCTAAAATATGATTGCTGTTGTTATTTTGTTCTGATTACTACAGTGAATAGAGGAAGAAAAAGCTACTTATAGAAAGCTAAAATCAAAGTGAACGCTTGCGTTACCTGAGTTTTTCTAAAACAAGAGCTTAAGCTAACACATGAATAATATTTTAGCAGATCATATCTCAGGGAGCTGGAGTGAAGATGATAAAGGAAGCAGAGAAGAAATGATAGAGAGCATAAGAATAGTGGTTCTTTTCCATAATGAGAGACTTGGTGCAGCATATTCCACGACCATTGTCTGTATTGAAATCTTTCTACCAATATTGGCCAACTTTTCCCTGTGGATATTCCCTTTTAGGATATATTTATTGTGTAATATGAGTGCCTGTGTATCCACAGAGAAGCTTGGTGCTAGATAAATGGTGCACAGATGGTGGGATGAAGGTAGAGCACTAGGGAAGTTGTCTGGAGCCCATCAAAAACTATGGTACCAGACAAGTGAAGCCCAGAGGATGCTTCAGCACAAAGGATTGAAAGCATGGGGTCTGCATAGCTAGGCAAGTTTGATTAGAATATTATCAATTGATGATCATTTATTTCTACACTGAAAACCTCAGACAAGAGTATTACTAAGCAACTTGCACAATAGAACACTGGCCCTAAGAAACATATAGAGACCAGTTATTTGGATGTGTGTGACAGAGTGGGAATATGGAGTTATGTTAATCTCACTGCAGAATCATCTGGAAAAGGCAGATTTAGAGGCAAGTATAGATGCATCTAGGTATAAATGGGACAAATGTGCTACCTACAGCAACACATTAAGTGTGACCAATGTCTTCTTTCTCTTTGCCAAACCACCTCTTCAAAAGTACAGGTCTTTAGGAAGATAGTATTACCGGTTTCAGATGGATGGCTCAGTGGGTAAACACAATGGCTTTGCAAGCCTGATTACCAGAGTTTGATCCCTGGAAAGTTGGAGGGACTGAACTGACTTCACAAAGTGGTCCTCTGACCTCCACATTTGTGCTGTGGCATGAACTCCTCTTACACACAACAATAATTTAAATACAGAAGAAGAAGATGTTGCAGATGACTCTCAGTTTATGATGTAGTTATATCAAAGTCAGCCCATCATACTTCAAAATACAGGAAGTCAAATAAGCATTCAATATGCCTAAAATGAAGCTCAAATCCTAAGTTCTATTAAATATGAATAGAAAACTTAAAGTGGCCTATTGTTTGGCAAAATAATCCCGCACAAAGCTTAGTTTACAATACAATATTGACTAATTGAACAAATTTAAAAAATAAAAAATTTAAATTGAAAATCAGAATTGTTGTATGTGTACCTTTTCAGACCATCTTGAATTCAAAAAGTAACAATCAAACTACTGTTTGAGTTAGTGGTATCTATTTATTTCATAGTCTGGCCCTTGACCATTAATCTCTTTCACTTGAGTAAGGTATTAAAGATTGCTGTAGGTAGTTTGAGTTATTTCCTGTCTTCTATTGATGTATTACAATAGAATATAAACATGCATAATTAGTACCTGTAGGTTTCAACCTTTTGGATAGAATATACATTGCCATTACTTAAAGGAGAACAGGGAACATAAATGAGGACATATTGGACCAAAGCAAGACCCAAAATCAGCTGTGTAAATTCCAAACTCTGATCTCCATGTCTGATGTCAAAGTGCTCTTCAGATCTTCACGTTTTTCAGCTTTGTTGACTGGAACACACTTACTTCTCTCTCTTGGGCTGGTTCCACACCTGGTCTGTAGCTTTCCTTGGCAGGTATTCCACAGCTCTGGCATCTCTAACATCTTGTGGTCTCCAAGGCAATCCAGGCTTCACCTTCACAGCTTCACACAATGGCCTCTTTAGGCTTCCACGCAGGGACACCCCTGATACATGCCTGGTCTCAGCAGCTTTCCTTAGTTATGGAGAGAGATTCCATAACTCCTTTCTTGTATCCTCAACTCTAAAGACAGAATCATGTCACCGAAGCTGCCAAGGTCTGCTGCATGCTAGGGCTGGAAGATGGCTCCCTCATTTAAATTAATTTTCACTAGATTTCTATTTTTAATGGTTTTCTTCACTGCCTAAATTTGGTTGTCCTGGAATTTGCTCTGTAGACTAGGCTGGCCTTGAAATCAAAGATCCACCAGCCTTTGCCTCCTGAGTGCTGTGATTAAAGATATGCACCATTGTGCCTGGCCACACCTGGCCCTAAACTTGTTATAAATTCATTTTCACAAGTTGGAAACTTAGTCTTGCCCTAAGGTTCTTTATTTAGGATATTTTTTTTTTTTTTACAACTTTTCCTTGTTGTTCTTTTTCCTCTCAAATTGTACATTTTATATACATGCTCAGTTTATTCCTTTTCATTATAGATCTGCATAAGATTGGCCACTAATAACAACAGATGCATTCTATACTGGGCTGTTTTGAAATCTCCTTTGATAAAACTGTTAATTTAAAACTCTTTAATTTAGCTCAGGCTGGCCTCAAACTTGTGATCCTTCTGCCTCTGCCTTTTTCAGCAAATCCTACCGGCTTGTGCCACCACAACTGGCAATTTAACTTTGGCAGACTTCAGACAAAGGCAAAAACCACTACAGTTTTTACCAAAAATAACGTAAGAACTATCTCTAGGCCACATACTGATATTCTTCTTTGAATCCTCTTGGGCCAGATCCCCACAGTTTAGATCATCCTCAGTAACAGTTTCTTTCATGTTCTTACTAGTATGGCCTATTAAGCCGCACTTAAATCACCCAACTGCTCTCTTAATCTGAGATTCCAAAGTCTATATTCCTCCAAACAAAAGCAGTCAGGTCTATCCCAGCAGCATTCCAGTCCCTAGTACCAACCTCTGTCTTAATTAGGGTTTCTATTGCTGTGAAAAGACTCTGTGACCATGGTAACTCTTAGGAAAACATTTCATTAGTTCTGGTTTACAGGTTCAGAGCTTTAGTGTCTATTATCAACATGGTGGGAAACATGGCAGCCCACAGGTAGAATGGTACTGGAGAAGAAGCCAAGAATTCTACATCTGGATCATCATCAGAAGAAGAAAGAGCCATTGGGCCAGGATTAAGTATTTGGAACCTCAAAACACTTTAACAGTGACACACTTCCTCCAACAAGGCCATGCCTACTCCAACAAGGCCACATCTATTCCAACAAGGCCACACCTACTCCAACAAGGCCACATCTATTTTATTTTTCTTTTAAAAATACTTATTCTTGTCTTATACATTATATCTTGACCACAATTTTACCTCCTTCCCTTTCCCAGTCCCACTGCCCCAGATCCACTCCTCCATTTCCCTTCAGAACAAGCAGGCCTCCCAGGATTATCAAACAAACGTGGCTTAGCAAATTATATGAAGACTAGGAACAAACTCTCACATCAAGGCTAAGGCCACACCTCTCAATAGTGTCACTCCCTATGAGTGTATGGTGTCATTTTCATTCAAACCACAATACCTAACCTGTAGATTGCTACTGACTGGGGAATTATTCATTCATTAGGAGATACTTTTTGATTTCTCCCTCTGCAGATGTTTAACTTTAGATGACTCAGTAGAGAGATTTGACTGAAGGAGATGGATGCTTGTGATGCCTTCAGTTTAGATTCCTATAATATTAACAACATCTAAGAAACCACAGTATTCATGTAGAGTCTGGAACTAATTTTCACTTGGATGTTCTCCTAGGAAAATTGAACACTTTCTAGTCTATTGTCTTCTCCAAAGGTGTGGTGTAATTTCCTTTCTTTGTGATTCCTTTACTCTAGTGGATGATTCAATCTGCTCCTATGATGACATTTCTGGGATATTATCCAATCTGTTCTTCCTCTTAAAATAGGTTGTAACCTCATGTTCTATCTTCGAAAGCATCAAGTTTATCTGTGGTTTGGCATCTGAGCTGTGTATTTTCAGTGCTGCTGAAAAACAATTCTTTGAAAAACAGAGGTTGTTTTCTAAGTTTTATCTGATGTGGATTCTGAAAAAGACTCAGGGTATGTTTGCAATGGATCTGTTACTGTGAGTCAAGGAGGAGGAGGACTGTGGGGAAAGGAACAGAATACATAAACAGATCTAACTTGTAACTATTCTTGGGCGAACATTTACAAGAACACCTCAGGAATAACCAATAACCAAGAAATAACCAATTGATGTGCCCTTCACTAAGGAAGACCATCTCTCTCTCCTGTTTGTAGCTTTCCTTATTTGCCTATAGTTCTCAGTGTCAGACTGGGGCCTTGTAGTCTTTTCCCTTTGTACTTTGGCACATCCACTGGTGTTGTCCTTGTTCAGCTCACATTTGGCCTAAAAGAAAAATATAAATATCATTATATAGACTGAACAGGTTACATTTAGGAATATATATATATGTATGTCTTTATACATATATTCATATGATAATAATTAATGAAAAGAGGCCATGAATTTGAAGGTGAATGGGAGGAAAATAAGAGAGGAGAAGGAAAGGTAAATGTAATTACACTATAATCTCAAAAATAAAAATCATGGCCATGATAGGAGATCTTAAGTCATTTTTGAAGCTTCCAATTGGATATTTTCATAAATAATGAAAATACAACTCTTGATATTATATTGTTAAGTGATAATTAGTGTGATTAACAAAACAACACAAGAGTTATGTGGGCCTTTATTATACAATCATTGGTGAATAAACATTTTAAACCACTGAAAATGTTTGTATTGATGAAATACAATAGTCAAAGCCAACAAAAAATTTAAGGGGCACTTGTGACTCAAATAGGGTGGTTTGTCTGTCTGTCTATCTATCTATCTATCATCTATCTATCTATCTATCTATCTATCTATCTATCATCTATCTATCTCTCAGTTCCTTTATATTGTATACATGATAAAAACAAACAGCTTTTTCTAATAAAATACATATTTTGTGTAAGAGTCAAGTGCTTTTCAAAACAAGGTTTTCCTCATGTCACTGACATCACTCTGCTGCTGAATGGTTAAATTTCAAATCACCAAGAACACAAAGAAATTAGAAAGTGTTTTCCTCCAAATAAAAACAGTTTCATCAGTTGTATTCTCATAATTAACTCACTGATGCCAGTAGAATGTCCAGGCAGTGTGTAGACAGCTAGAGTTAGACAGCTGCTCTTTTCCACTGTCATTTTAGAAACACTGTCTTCTAGTTACAAACAAATCTGAGTGAAATTGGCTTGACAATCTGGGCTTTTAGAGACCTTAAGATTGACTTGAATAAAAACAGAATCTGGGGCTGGTGAGATGGCTCAGTGGGTAAGAGCACTGACTGCTCTTCCAAAGATCCTGAGTTCAAATCCTAGCAACTGCATGGTGGCTCACAACCATCTAAAATGAGATCTGACGCCCTCTTCTGGAGTGTCTGAAGACAGCTACAGTGTACTTATATATAATAATAAATAAATATTAAAAAACAAACCAGAATCTGGACCTAGAGATTTGTCCACTGACAAAGGGACTACATTTATCCAGAATCCTTTTTAATGCTCAGAAGTAATGCTGGTAGTAATTTACCAGGTGGCATTCATAATATTTGTGTCTTATGCAGGAGAGAATGCTTAACTGAATATCACTCTAAAAATGAAAGACTCTACTGCTTAGGAAAGTTTATGTACCATGAAAGCACAAAAGAACAGTTTTTGGGGAGAATCAGATATTTGTAAAAAAATTTATATACATAATCTCATATATCCTTTCTGAATCCTTGTGGTGTAAGTGTAAACTATCATCATTTATCTACAGTCCTAGGTTCAAAGATGTTATACTTTCAACTAGTAAATCTACACAGCTAGTCATTGGACAGTTTATAGTGATGGACCAACTGAACTGCATCTCATCATTAAAAGACGTCTTATTAAAAGCTCAAAATAAGTTCTTTCCTGCATTTGGTAAAACTTGGCTTTGACCATGTCTTGACCTATTTTCTATAATTTGATATGTTCCACACCTTATACCCTAACCTCCACCCTGAGAAGATAAAATGTTCTACCAAATAATTTTGAAATGTTCTGCCAAGATCCTATATAACCAAAATCCCCTGGAAACTCCATGGCCTGGCAGTTTCAGGGCTAATATAAACCTTACCTTCTTATAGTTCAATGCTATATATTTTGGGGGGTGGGTGGGTTGGTGGGAGAATTGTTAGTTGAAGGGTCCAGCAAGATCAAAACCCTAACCCAGATTCTGACGCTGGGCCCTTCACTCTGGGAACACAATATTGTCTCAAGAGTTATGTACCTTGAAGATGTTTCTAAGGATCAAGGACCCAGGGAATGCTTTCAACCCAGGATGGTGGGTTGTTGGAGTGAACAGCTACACTTAAAGACCAGCAAGCCCCTGTCTGAGGAGACCTTCATCAACTTGGTACTGTTTCTGGTGGGATCCTGTCTAGATACAAAGAGGTACTTGACATCAACTTCCATCCAGGAAGTTGTATTGCTCACCTGCTTTTTGTTTGTTTGTTTGGTTTGGTTTGTTTTGGTTTTTTGCCTGGTTCTTGGTCCCCTAGGTTTTGTTTTGTTTGTTTCCTACCCATAACACTAGATAAAAGTCACTGTGTCCTCCTGCTTCTTGGATTTAGGGAGGTAAGACTAAAATTGGTCAAGCCCAGTTAAATGTATGAATGAAGACAGCCATTGCATGTTTTGTTTTTGACTAGTCTTTGACTACATGCACATTGCATCCTCTATGTTTATTGGCTTTGTTTCTGGTGAATCTGTTCCTTGACCTGTGTTCTGTTTTTGCTGGTTTCCTTCTTGGATGTGTCTGTCTTTTTAAATTTACACTGTCACCACCTCCAAGGTGATGAAGAATACTCACAGTAGGATCACTGAAAGTAGGCAGCAGAAAGCACTGAAGGGCTGCAATGCAGGATAAAGAAACCCGCAGCCTCAAAAGAAGTGTGTGTGTGTGGAGAGGTGGTTCAGAACCAGCAAGGGAAGACGAGGCAGCACAGTAGCCTCTTGCCATGGCTGCTTTAATAACCAGAGCTCAGAATTCCTACCACTGAGCTGTCTCTGTTCTCAGCTTCCTCTTTCCGGTCACTGGATTCAATTTTTAGAGATGGGTAATATTGACCTCATTGTTTTCTGCTGGTCCGCTTTATTGAAAAGCTAGCTCCGGAATTATGTATGGCTCCCTCTTCTATAGACTTAAGCATGCATATTTAAAACTTTCCCCTTTGCCTTATGACAAGTTTGCCACTTCATTTTGTCACAGAAAAAAGAGAACAAAACTAAACAGGAAAAAGAAAAACACAGACTATTGGTTTCATTGACTTTCTAAGACTTTTATTAAACTATATTATTTGTGAAGCTATTATATACTTTCTGTACCTCAAGGTTTATAAATTTATTGGATATGGTTAAAGAATTTTGAAGCCTACAAAAATGTTTAACTTAATACTTATAACAAAAGGGTTGAAAATTAAAACTCTATACATGTATAATATTAATTTACTACAGCACACTGCATGTATGACTTGGATTCAACTCTTGTTTGAAAAAAATTGAGAAACAGCATCAAAAGATTAAATATATAAAGCCCTTAATAATTTTTATGCTACCCAAAAAGGTAGCATAAGTGAAGTTTTGTTTACCAAGGTCAATTGATGTTGGCTTTTAAAAATAAATTAGATAACAGGTCTTCTAGAGGTCAACTTTATCTCAAATGTCATGGATTGAACCAAACAGTTCATCCTTAAATATCCTCAAATTTATTGCATCTGCATTTATCAAACCAGAGATGCTTTCATTTGAAATATACAAAAAAATCTTTTAATGACTTTGCCAATGCTAATTTATACTTTAAGTAGAGGAATAAGCCTAAAAATGTGCTTTAAAAAATCAGGATAAAAGTTCTGGCAAAAACCAAACCAAATAAGAGAAAAGATAAAAGAAAGTATCTGATGAAAAAAATCAGTGCAGGCTACCTTCTGGCTTAGGGCTTCTTACTAGATTTTGATGCCAACTTGACAGTCATTAGCAGGGACTGGCATACCTAGTTGGGTCTTCTGGTTAAAATATAACTTAGAAGGACCAGCAAAGTTATGAGATAAGATTTGGCTAGGGTTCTGGATTGATGAAGACAATTATTATATCTATTATATCTATATTATTCTAGATAAAAGTTAAAACAACAACAGCAACAACAAAAAACCCTAAAGAGTTAGGGCCAGAACTATAAGCAGAAAACTATATACATTGTAAAGCACACACAAGCTCAGCTGAAGTCTGCCACTGCCTACAAAGCTTCTTCCTCCATCCCATGGGTTACTTCTTCTTTCTTATTTTTATTCAAAAAAGGACCTTTGTTGCCAGAAATTGCTAGAATGTTACATGAAATGGTTTCTAGGTAACCTTAGATATCTACAAATATGCATGTGGTTTTCATCCCTGAAAAGCCAATGAAAACCTTAAAAGGTCCGCATACAGCAGGCTTCTAAACTAAGGGTCTAGACGAAACTGGTTAAAAAGGGCTCCAAAGAAAAATGGTAGGAAGATACTGGATAAAAACAAAACAAAGAAGAAACAGAGAGGAATGAGAATTTCAAAATGCCGGTCCCACAGAGAGCTCTAGAGCAAAGATGGCATCTTAAAGTCTGTGTTGACTTGAAACAAACCTGCTAACTTTGGTAATGTACACAGGTTGTTGTCTCTACAGGACTATAGGATGAAAGCCTAGATACTGTGATATGCAGACACAGATTATGGTAGGAAACTATGTAAAAGCTAAAGACCAGATCTTAATGTAGGATGTAGGAGTGGTAAGAATGGCTACTGTGTTTCCTGATAAAATCTACCACACCTAGTCTCAACCCCCCTTCCCTCCACTGCAAGTTCAACTGATACAAGACTGAAAACACTAATCAATTTAGAACTAAATTTGAGTCCTAATCTTATTAAAACTACTAACTTGTTACAAAGACATACATATCAAGACATATATATCAAGGCATACAAGTTAGTCACTTTATCAATAACCAGCCATATTCTTTAATTTGTTCAAAACTATACTTGCAATCATGCTAATTACAAATATAATTTCTTTACAGGAATAAGCTTTGTTTAGCCTCCTATGTATGTTTTCAAGGTTAAGCTGAAAACAAGTAACTAAAACCAAGTACACTTTATTTAAAATCATGTATAATAATAGATGGTCCTCAAAACTCTTCAGAGATTTGCAGAATATAGCACTTGAAATGTTTAATGGAAAATAAAGCTTTCTATGATAGACAGAAATTCCAGCTCCCAGCAGTGACCATGGGGTCATAGACCTGGATTGAGGTGACAGTAACCACTGGGAAAAACTACTCCATACCTTGCCTGCTGCCGGATCCCTGCAAAAACCATGGATACTGTTGGGCTGACTGATGCCTATGCCTAAATCAAGGTAGGTCAGTTTCCCCAAGTTCTTCCACCACAGGAAAATCTCTCAGACTTTCTGGATCTGGCAGCTGAAAGCCTGTCCTACCCGGTGTAGCAGCTGAAGATGCGATGCTGTACCATGTGTCTCAGTTGAAAGCTGACCTCTGCCCCCAACGAAGCTACTGCCAGAGCCTAAGGTAACCATCCAGGAAACAGTAAGTCTCTGCCATTTTAATTCATTTGGATTATGGTTCCTGGTATAATTTAACTTTCTCAGATCTCTGATGTTGTTGATGGATAGCTGTAGCTCTATTAATTTAACAACAGCTTCCTAGTAAATGCACTTCATATATATGAATCAAGCTTTACCGTTTTAGAGCAATTAGATCTCCTGATTTAAAAAAAGGGCAAACTCACAGATAAACTTGACTTACAAACATGCTTTACATTAAAAGAAAATCAAGTTTCAGATGTAACTTTTTACTATTTAAAAAAGTTTTGCTTTGCAATAACTGCTCTTAATTAACCACTTATGTTCTATAATACATAATTAGATGAAAAGTTTAAGGTTTTTATAAATTATAAAAATATAAAAAATAATTTAAAATATTAAAAAATACAAATCTAAGTTATAAACATCTGAGGATATAAAAACTTAAGTTATAGGGTCTAAAGATGATTTAAAAATAAAAAAAAATATTTCAGTCTCCTCTCCTTCTCTGTGTTATCATTACACTAAGATTTCAGAGTTTTAACATTAATCAATGGAGTCCTGATAGACTGGTAAAGCATTGACTTTATCAGTCACAAGCTTTATCAGGACTGTGGGAATTGATGCTCCAAATGTAAGATTTTCCTTTAAGTTCCTTAACTTTAACTTTTGTCCCTAGTTAATATCTGCCTCTGCAGATTTTCACTTGCCTGGAAGACACAATCTAGAAATCAGCTGTACAATCTACAAACTGCTCCAAATTGTTACTAGTCCTGGACCTGCTGAAAGCTGATATGAATGCTTCTGATGAATGCTGCATTGCCTGTAACTCCTGGCCTTTGATTAACATTCCACCCTTCCTAGGCTCTGACAACAATCTCCTAATTTCATCTGTGAAGCAGTCACAGCAGAGAACATACTATCCCTTATCCTAACAAAGGTAGGAATGTTAGATACAAAAGAAACTCCCTGGCAAAGGAAACAAAAATTATGTCATATGATGCCTGTTAGCATACCAGGTTCAGTAGTTAACCGAAAGATACCTGTTAAAACCCAAACAAACCAATATCTATCAAGTAAATTAATCAGATAAAAGAGTTCTACAATATGAGAGAGGACTCAACCTACTCTATGCAATATAAAACAGATGGCTCAACCACCAACCAAGGACTGCACATAGAGGGGTCTGATTGTTCAAGCAGCATGTGTATGGTAGAGGATTGCAAAATCGATCATCAATAGGAGGAGAGGACCTCAGCCCTGTGAAAGTTCTGTGCCCCAGTGTAGGGGAATGCCAGGGCCAGAAAGTGGGAGAGGGCAGGGTGGCAGGCATGGGGAGGGGGGAGGCAACAGGGGTTTGTTTTTGTTTGTTTTTTTGTTTTTTGGAGGGGAAACTGGGAAAGGAGAAATTCGCATGTAAATAAAGAAAATATCTAAAATAAAAAAAAAAAAAAAGAAAAAAAGGAAAAAAAAAAAAACAGATGGCTTGAAGGAAAATTTATTCTTTCTATGTAAACAGTAAGGTTTAATTATAGAGACCCTGGCCCTGACACAAATTTCGTCTTCTACCAAATAAAAAATACTAAGGTACTTGCCTCCCTCTGACATTATCAGCTCATAAGCATAAGAATAAGCATTCGCTATCAAGAATTCAAAAGGGACACATAAGATAAAGGAGCAGTGATGAACCAGGCTGACTCCCTCTTAAGACTAAAACCCATCTTATTTCAAGGTCACAAGAAGCTTATACCTGTTTTCTGTAAAGCTTGGGTTTGACCATGTCTTGGCTTATTTTCTGGAATTCGACATGTTCCACATCCTATATTCTAACCTCCAATCTGATAAGATATTCTGCCAAATAATTTTGAAATGTTCTGCCAAGTTCCTATGTAACAAAAACCTCTTGAAAACTCTGTAACCTTACAGTTTGGGGGCTAACACAAACTCACCTTCTCCTCTGTTTTATGCTTTATTACTTTTTTATTAATTTATTATTTATTGATTAATTTTACATCTCAATCACAGTCCTCCCCTCCTCCCAGTCCCCCTCACAATCCCTCTCCTTCTTTTCCCTCCCACTCTCCTGTGACGATGGGGAGCCCCCTGGTATCACCTCACCCTTGAAAAGCAAGTTATTACAGGAGTAGGTGCATCTTTTCTGACTGAGGCTTGACAACCTGAGTGAACTCAGGGGGATGGGATCCATAAGCAGTCAACCGAGAGAAGAGAAAGTGAGGAATAGCTATGTATACATTGGTATAGGAAACAAGTTCCTGAACAGAACACCCATAACTCAGGCTTTAAAATCATCAGTTAATAAATGAAACTTCAAACCCTACATTTCTCTGTATTTGCTACCTAATTTTTTAAGTTTATTGATTTGATTTTTCACAATTATCATTTCTGATACCTCTACATACATTTCTGTGTTAGAATTTATTACAATATGTCGTTGTATATTTGTAGCTAATAGATTGTTACCCTATAATCTACATGTAGGAAATGACTATTCTCATTTTATTTGTAAAATATTTAGCAAAACACTAGGGGATACAAAGCATTCCAACTAAATATTTTTCATGTGAATAAGAGAATAGACACAGCTACTTCCTATGAAAGATCAAGGGTGTGGGGAAGTGGTGATGGATACTATTCATTAGTTCTTGTTCATCATTTCTCATTGCTTTTACTTTTACAAAAGTCAATAAACTTAATCATTGTTTCAGAATTTTATGCATGCATATAATGTGTTTTGATCACACCTACTGACCATTTTCTTTCCTATAATTCCTTCCATATTCATTCATTACTTCCCTCTTCTATTCATGTGGTATTTTTAAATACACAGTGAGCCCATTTGTTACTGCCAGTATGTGTATCTACTAGAGCATAGGCAACCTATCAGGAGCTGCATGTCTGAAGAAAATTGACTATCTCTCCACTAGCAGCCATAAATTGCCAATAGCTCTTCATATAGAGTTGGGACTTCATGATTTTCTCCCTGATCCATCCTGGGATTTTGATTGGCTTGGTCTGGTGCAGACCTTCTACATACAGTCAAAGCTGTTGTGAATTCATATGTTCAAATCCCCTGTCAAGTATAGAAAACATTTTTTTCACTATGGTTACCCTCTACCTCTGGCTCTTACAATCTTTCTACCCTCTTTCAATGGAGATATTTGAGTCATTGAAGGAAGTGTAACATATATGTCCAATTTAGGGTAGAACACCTTACAGTCTTTTATTGACTGTCCACTCACCAGTTGAAGGTACCTGTATTGATTGACTTCTATTGCAAAAAGAAACCTTTTTGATGAGAGTTGAGAGATTCACAACTTTAGGAATATAAATATAAGTACTTAATGGGAAGTTCAATACTGTGTTTATTTAGTAGAATGTTAGAAGTAGGTTCTCCTACAACTCTTGTGGAGCAGGACTTAACCACAGAAGAAAGTGGTTGGTTAGTCCCATACATTCGTGCCACTATTGTACCCATAGCCATATCTTGCCAGGACAGTTATTATTTTTAGCTTTCAGGGTTTACAGGTGAATAAGCTTATTGATTACTTATCTACCTTGACAACATAGTTCCTTCTAGCATTATGCAGCTAGTCAGATAAAATTTACAATTGGTGCCAATATGAGGTCTTCATACTTTGTGACACGGGTACCTGGTGTCTCCAGCAACAGAATCTTATCTTCAAATTATGGAGAGTAATCAAGAGTATTTACAACAGTTTCTAATGTTTGAGAGTTCATTGAAACAACACTGGCCAACAGCTTGAAAAGAGGTAACTCATAACTGGCTCTGGGCTTTTTATTTGTTATTATATGGCATGTGAAAGAGGCACTATCCTCCAATTATAATGTAATACCATATATATACATGAAGCTTCTCTAATAGCAAGTTTTTACAGAGCTTTTTCAAAGGTCTTTAAATGTGTTAGCCTTTACTCTGCTCCATCCTCTATCCTGCCCTCCCATCCCTCATTCCACTTAACCCCCTTTTCTCTATTTAGTACACTTTAGTTTTGGAGAACTCTTAGGTACAAAATAAAACTCATCAGGAAATACAGGATGTTCTTTTATTGCTTTCCTTGTTCTTTCATTGCAGCCTCAAGTAATTCATCGGCCACTATCAATGAGCCAACACAAATTCATCAACTAAAATCTGTGGTTAGACCAAGGATTCAGTCTTGATTTGGTACATTCTATAAATTTCGAAAAATGTGCAACGGCATATATTAAAATAGCATCCAAAAAAATCCCTGTGTCACGTGACCCACGTGCTGCGTTAGTTACCCCTCCTCCACTTTAAGCTCCTGTCAATCACTTATCACTTTTTTGCCTCCTTTTTGTGTGTAAATGGAATCACATTTCATTTAACACGTGCAAGGTGGTTTCTTCAGTTGTTAACGTGTGCTTTGGGTCTTCCTGTCCCATTTTGTGCCTTAATGGTTCATTTCTTTGCATTGCTGGACTGTGATTTTTCATATATTTTCTGAATGTATCACCATTTTTCCATTCACCTACTGAAGTACATGTTGGTTATGTGCATGTTTTGGTAATCATAAATAATGGTGCTATAAATATGTGTATTTTTATATAGGTATAAGTTTTTATATCCTTCAGATAACTATCAGCGAATGTGATCACTGTCTCCTACAGTATGGATATGTTTTGTAAGAAGCTAACAAACTGCCTTCTAAAGTGCTGTGCCATTTGTATCCCTGCTAGCAATGGATTCGTTTCTTTGGCTCCTGCTGCCAGCATTTTGTCTCTCAGTGTTTTGGGTTTTAGGCTTTCTAATAAATGTTCAGTGCTAGCTCATTTTAATTTTCAATTCTGCAATGATACATCACATTGATAATATTTTCATATGCTTATTTATCATCTGTGCATGTTTTCTGGGGAGGCATCTGAATATTTCCCTTTATTTTTTAATCGAGTTATCTACTTTTCTAAGTCTTAGAAGGTTTTTATATAGTCCAACTACCAGCCCTTTAGAAGATACGTCTTTTGTGAATGTTTTCTCTATGACTTGTTTTCTCATTTTCTCCATCCTTTTGCATTTTATGTTCTTTTTCTAAAACTATGTGACATCTATTTTTCTATCACTTTCTCTGTCATAAGGAGAAGTTGTCTGAGCAATTCACACTAAATTAAGTAGCTCAGATAATTAGGTTTCTCAAAGAGGACTGAGAAAAAGTGACAAGGTTTTCCATTTAGAAATAACCTCCAATGATATAATTTAATTTAAACACTTGTGATTCTTATATAAGACAGTTTCAGAAAGAGATTTTTAATCATTATTCCCCCCAAATATTAATGACTATAATATAACTAAAAGTGTATTTCTGTATAAATAGAGCTATAATTGTATTCATTAGTAGAATTTTGACTTTCTATTACTATTTACTTGATACTTGAGATACTTTAAAGACAAATAAAAGGGCATATATAGTTTAGTTAGTTGGTAGTTTTCTTAAATAAGTTATGTCTAAATTCCAAGTTCCTTAATGTAAACAAATTCAAAAGAGAATTAAGTGATTTTGAGGTAAGAAAATTGCATGTGTAAAATTTTTGCTTACAATGACAACTTAAACCAAATCAGCTTAGGCAAAGAGCAAGTAGGTTGTGCTCTGTACTTGTGAAAGGCAGTGGGCCAGCTGTTTCTAAATGTTGTAAACTCACATGTTGCGCACGTGTATGCTGTACACTTGAATGCTGTTCACTTGGATGCTGTACACTTGAATGCTGCACACTTGAATGCTGCACACTTGAATGCTGCACACTTGAATGCTGCACACTTGAATGCTGCACACTTGGATGCTTTACACTTGGATGTTGCACACTTGAATGCTGCACACTTGTATGCTGCACACTTGGATGCTGTGCCCTTGAATGCTGCACACTTGAATGCTGCACACTTGGATGCTGCACACTTGGATGCTGAACACTGAATGCTGCACTCTTGTATGCTGTGCCCTTGAATGCTGAGCACTTGGATGCTGCACACTTGAATGCTGCACACTTGAATGCTGCACACTTGGATGCTGCACACTTGAATGCTGCACACTTGTATGCTGCACACACTTGAATGCTGCACACTTGTATGCTGCACACTTGGATGCTGTGCACTTGAATGCTGCACTCTTGTATGCTGTGCCCTTGAATGCTGCACACTTGAATGCTGCACACTTGAATGCTTTACACTTGGATGTTGCACACTTGAATGCTGCACACTTGTATGCTGCACACTTGTATGCTGTGCCCTTGAATGCTGCACACTTGAATGCTGAACACTGAATGCTGCACTCTTGTATGCTGTGCCCTTGAATGCTGCACACTTGAATGCTGCACACTGAATGCTGCACACTTGAATGCTGCACACTTGTATGCTGCACACTTGAATGCTGCACACTTGTATGCTGCACACTTGTATGCTGTGCACTTGGATGCTGTGCACTTGAATGCCATGCACTTGAATGCTGAGTACTTGGATGATGTGCACTTGGATGCTGAGCACTTGCACAATTTTGCTACTTCTGCTTATTCACTTTATTCCCAGACTAGTACTCCCCCACGTCACAGGAACTATTGATGCTTGTGCCCATAGGCTTATATGTGTACAGATCACAATCTGAGGGAGCTCTGCTAATGTTTAGACAGCAACCCTTCCCTGAAAGCATTGTTTGGTATATTGGGTAATGTGCCCTACAGCAGAGAGATGAAGAATCTTGTTTAATTGGATATCATTTGTCTACCTGTGTGGTCTGGTAGGAGTTAAATTTGACTCACTTGAACTGTAATATTTTATTAAGAGACTTTTGCTTTAAGAAAAATTGGTATAAGAAACTTCAGATAGCACAAACAAATGTTCAATTTATAAATTTCTTATCTTGGTGCACAATATTCCTTCCTTATCTTCAGAGCTTGATTGTCAAACTCAGGACCTTGCTTTGCTCAGCAGAATGCTCTGGGTGTCACATTGTTCATACTCTACTGGAGGATCTTTTTCCCTGAGACTCCTGATATATTCACTAGCTGTGTATGTAGAAAGTTCAAAGTACCAATAAAGAATGAGAAAGCTTCTCCTTTGTGTACTAAATAACACCTATTATGCTGCTAGTAGAAATGTACTTGCTCTACTATATACATTCTTACCTAAGAGTAGAATGCAAAGATAAAAAAACACTCATTATTTTTCCTGTAATTGTGGTAACTTCTTTGTGTAGCTCATTCTCTGCCTGGTGGTAACTAGGCAACAAGAGTTGTTACAAGTGAACTATGGAGACTAAATTTTAATTGAATCTTTAAAATCACCTTCCCAGCATTAATGTTTTATTTTTTACCCAGATGCCTATCTACACCTTCAAATATGAACAAAATTTTATAATTTACATATTAATATACATTCATTAGTTCTTATTTCAGATGGCTTCTATCAAGGACCTTCTAGCTCAATTCTACCCTCTCTGTCTAGCCTGTTTTCCAGTGTTCTCTGAAGAGGTAGAGAAATGATTTCTTTCTTTTCTTCCTTCCTTTTTTCTTTCTTTGTTTTTTTAAAAATTTTAACTTTCCATTGAATTTCACATTATGTGCCCCAATACCACCCATCTCCCCATTCCCCTGCATCCACCTTCTTTCTCAGCATTCTTTCCCCTAAAAGAAAAAAAACAAACAATCTTGTCATGGAAGCTGTAATGTGCCACAGTGTGTCACACTTTATATCACTTTGTCCACACATCTTCGCAGTCTACACCTTTATACATTGTTCCTTGCAATGAGTCATTGGTCTGGTTTGAGACCTCTTGCTCCTGCTACCTTATCAATACTGGATACTGACTGGGACTCCTCCTGATATCTTGTTGCAGGACTGACCCTTTCACAAGCTCCAGTGGTTCATAGATGGGGTAGGTGTTGGAGTGGGCGAACTCAAAGCCCTTGATCTGGGCTTGGATGGTAGCCCTTGGTCAGCCTGCCAGCTCTCTTGCACCCACACCATCAGAATGAGCTCTCTGGCACTGCCTAGGCTAGCTCACCCAGAGCCACAGCTGGCAAGGAGCAGAACCAGTTTTTTTTTTACTCTTATGCTCTTGGGGTTAGCTGACCTTCACCCCTGCCACCATGGCCAGCTCTACCATGCTGCCTAGGGTAGTCAAAAGGCCCACTCTCCCAAGTGCTGCAGCAAGTGATGGGTGGGGCCAACTCAGCACAATGCTTGACCTCAGGCAGCAGCCCAGACCAGGGACATCCATCTGTATGGCCTTTGGTGGTAACATAGGCCTGGTACATCCAACTGCTATAGAACCACTGACCCAGACATGGTCCCTGGTGGCATCCTGGATATTGTCATGGCATCGGTTGTTTGCTCAGGTTCCTCACATCTGCACGCTCCTCACCACCATTGAGTCTCTAGTTCCACCATTCTCCACAGTGTATGAACCCCTCAACTTCGCTTTCTCTCCTATCCTTCTACCTTGGATTCCATCTTTCTCATCTCCCCATCACACATTTGCCCACCATAGTGGCACTCATGGATGCTTGGGTGTCTTTCTTCTAGCTACCTGGAGCCCACTGGGCCAGAGCAAGTGCTTGTCTTTCTTCTGGCTTCTCTGGGCCTGGGGGACTAGGATGGGGGCTTGGATGTCTTTCTTCTGACAGGAAGTTACTTCTTATGATAGCTGATATGGTATAGAACCAAACCAAAAATCCTGGGCTGGCTACATTTGACACTTAGTAGCTCTCTATTAGCTGGGTCATCAACCTTGGTGATTCCTACGTGTACTTTAAAATGGAAACAATAAAAGGGAAATCATATATGAGAAAATTTAATTGATAGAAGTGAAGCCTTTAAAGAGAAAATGAAAACAAGGAAAAGACAAAGCTTATAAGACTTTCAGGAGGAGTTACTTTGATAAAGCACACACCTCTGTGTGCTTTGGTGCTCAGTGACTGCCCATCCACCCTTAGATTATAACAACTATGCTGATATTCAATTGTGAAGAGATCCAGATGATTTCAGTAATTGTCAGTCTTAACTCCTTGCTGGAAAGGACTACTGCTGGGCCATAGAACCTATATTTTAGGACATCATGCAACTAAATATTTTATATTCAACTCTCAGTTGTGAGATGGGTTTTCTAAATCCACTGGTGGCTAGAAGGCAGATTCACTCCATAATTAGAAGTACATATTGAATGTGGATAAAGTATATAGTTCATAATAAAATTATGTGAAATATTTTATGCCACCATAACACAAAATCTATAATAAACTTTATCTTTAGTTCAATAGTTATGTTCTACTTTTCTTTCTTTATCTGCAGATTCATTTTTACTTCTACACCAAATAAGCATGAAATGAATGAATTTATAACATTGATGTCTCAAAGAAAAGAATTTTGCCATTGAATTGTTAGTGTACAGGAAACATAACTCAATCCACAACAAGTACATTTTGCAAATTTTCAGAATTCAATTGGAACTTTGTTGTCATCTAACTTTATATTTTATTCGCTAAACAAATTAGTAGTAGAAACAATTGCAACATGTATACCTAAATTTTAGGGCAGAAGTGTTTGTGTTATGTCAAACAGTACTATGATATACTAACAACTCAAAAACAACATAATCCACCCAAATTGCTAATTGATTATTGGTCTGTGTCCCTCTTGGGGAGGCAGAATTTGGGAATTTGATTGCATTTACCCTACACCTGGGGTGGTGCTGGGCTGTAGGGAAATGCAGTCTGAGATGTGGGAAAGCTAGAGCTTGCTCAGCGGGGTCCCAAGGCCTGTGTTAGGCCAGGCATGAGGTTCTCAGACTCTTGAACATCCTCTGGGCTGTGAGTCATGGAAGAGCAGAGAACAGAATCAAGGACCTGCAGGCTGGGCACAGTATCAAGCCTGTGGTGAGGGTATGGGGAGAGCTCTGGCTTATTCCAGTGGGTGATTCTCCTTAGCTTGGTGGTGTGGCAGGATTGGTGGGAGTCCTTCTACGAGAACTGAGTTGTGGCTCTGTAGTTCAATGCCTTCTCCATGGTTCCTCAACACAGATCTTGATGAAAAGAAATAGTCTGTGCTTCTAAACAGTTTATTGTCACAGTGGAAAATGGATGCATAAAACCATACCCCACTTCTCAGGGTGGGCCTGAGATTAAATACCTTTTGTGGGGAGAAATGTCTGGGAAGGGAAGCTTATTGGCTAAGCCCTTCAGGCGCCTAGGTACCTCATTGACATGAAGAACACTGCTTTAGGCTTACTTGGCCATAGGGCATATTTCTTTGATGTGAAAAGCATAGCACACATTCCAAGTCAGGAGTCTGACAGGGAGCTGGGAGTTGCCGAGGCCTCAGATGTGTGCCCACCAAGTCTCTGAGTCTCAACCTACTCTACCTTACCAAACTTCCTGGCATGGTTTTACATCCCACAATTGATGTAGATGGAACACTATACTGCATGTATAACAATCATTGCCATACTAGTCAGAGAATCAACAAACCCTCAATCATGTCTGGGTATCTTTCATAGAACAGGGTGGTGATCAAGGTCATCAGTCACTTTCCTGAGATTCCAGCCATACATCCTGTGACCTCCAGCTGCATGCAATCCTCCCTCAGTTGGAATATATATAGAAGGTAAAAGGTAGAATATGTAAGATGTGAACAGGTAACTGAAGGTTGGATTCCATGTATGCAGCTATGGGAATCTGTTATACATGATGGCGTGGGGCTTTTAATGATCCATTTTTGAAGCCTTCCACGGTCACAAAAGTAACTTCCCACTTAAGTTTCTATAAGTAAGCCCAACAACATTATTGATTCAACAAGCTAGACTTGGGTGAAATAATTTATTTGGTCTGTTGTTGGTGTTCTACCTGAGGTGAACAAACATTCCTCACATCTTTCTAAGAAGAGTTAACACAACATGAGCACACTAGAATTATATTGGATAGTATAACAGATGACTTCCACAATATTTTTTTATCCTGAATTCAAGGCCAGATTACACATATGTATTTTAAAAGACCTCTGGCAAGTGTAAAATTAAAATGTTCATGGATGGCTCTAAGAGAAACCAAATTTCTGTTTTTAAGAAAGATATTCTTTCTTGGGAAGCATGCCAAAGGCACAAGTAGTTATTAAGTCAAAAGTAAACAATTTGAACTTCATAAGAACTAAAAAGTTGTTCACAGAAAGAATGCACTAATAGAGTGAAATGACAATTCTAAGAACAAGGAAAATGTTTCACATTGCTGTGTTCAGCAGAGTTTGTTATGGAATGCCTGACTGGGGTGATGAAGAAAGGACAGATGCAAGGAAGCACACAGAAAAGCTGAGATGTGGCAGGTCATGTTCACTCTGATGGAGTGGCCCCACCTACCATACAATCTAGATCCTCAGTTGGCTTATTATATACAGTACATGGAGCAGGAGTTAGCCTGTCTTGGTGGGGTGACACTTTGGTGGGTAGTTTTTGCACAAACTGCCAATGGCTGCACATGGACCAGAGGAAGACTTTGCCGGTTTTCATGGGTCCTAGGCATTGGTCCCAGTCAATAACACACATTCACTTGGGACCCATCCTCTCCTTACACTTTCCTCAAGGCTTCCTCTGCTCCCTATAGCAAAACCCCCAAAATGCAAAGAACTCCTACAATTTAATGCAAGAGGACACATGGATGCCAACTAATACGTGACAAGGTTTTTAGCATTACTAATCAGGGGAAAAAGTCCATTTTTGAATGAGGTTCCTCCTCACAGTACTAGGATAGCTCCCAGATAGCCCAGAAGCCTGGATGAATGGGTAAAGAAAAAGACTTT
The DNA here is from genome assembly GCF_008632895.1 of Mastomys coucha. NCBI lineage: Eukaryota > Metazoa > Chordata > Mammalia > Rodentia > Muridae > Mastomys > Mastomys coucha. The sequence continues at coordinate 40,826,185 of NW_022196897.1, forward strand.
GACTTTTCTATGTGGAAACTGAAGAGTTGATCTCAGAGAAAGATAGAGCAAAAGAGTGGTTCCTAGACAACAGGGAAGGTATGAGGGAGAGCATGAGGAGAATATGATGAATGTAAATATGAGTTTTGCCTGGAGAGCCAGGACTCAGAGGCTGGATAGCCAGAGACTTAGGCTAGGAAATGATTCCTAATGATGTTCGGCTATACTCATTGATGGGTGCCTAGCTCAATTGTCATCAGGGAGGTTTCATCCCTCTGTGATAGAGACAGATGCAGAGATCCACAGCCAAGCATTAGGTTGAGCTCAGCCAATACTGAAGAAGAGGAGGAGAAGGATTATAGGAGCCAGAGGGGTCAAGGACATCAAAAGAAAGCCCACAGAATCAACCAGCCTGGGTTTGTAGTTGCCTCACAGAGACTGAAGAGTCAACCAAGGTGCCTGCATGGAGGTACCTCCCCTTGTATTGAGGCTGGATGACGCAACTCAGTAGGAGGAAAGCATCTCAGAAGCAGGCAAAAGAGCCAGAGACAGTCAGTTCCTACTCTGTTAGAAGACCCATATGAAGACCAAGCTGCACAACTATAATACATACACAGACTACCTAAGTCAATCTCTAAATCACCTGCAACTTGATATGTTATGATTGGTTGATATCCATGGGTGTTCTTATTTTTTCTGAAGAGAAAGAAAGGAGTGGATGGGGCAGGGAATAGAGAGGAGGGTTTGGGAAAGATTGGAAGGGGAGGAGGAATGGGAAAGAAAATAAATGCAAGAATGTGTGTGTCTGTGTTATGATTTCTAGTGTTCATCACATTACAGTGTAGCACACTAGGATAAATTTGATTGACATTTAATTGAATATTTCAAAACAGCTAATAAAGAAGATTTTGATTTTTCTAACACAAAAGTGATAACTATGTAATATAATACACATGTCAGTTTTCCTGCTGGGGCCATTATACATTATATGCAGGTAACTACATATATATATATATATATATATATATATATATATATATATATATATATATATATATATATGATGTCTGTCTATACTCCATAAACATCTGCGATTACTGCAGCTAATGTTAGGTTAGAAAGTAGAGGAAATACATGGTTTAATAGAGTTTCAATACTACAAGGTATAAAGTATCCTAAGGATAAATGATGATAACAGTCATACAATAATGGGAATATATTTAATGTCACCAAACTGTACACTTAAGATAGTTAATATGGTAAATAAACTATGTTATATATATTTTACCATAATAAAAATTTTGGAGGGAAAAAGCAGGTGGTGGCCATCTACTGTGAATTTTTGTTGGGCCATATCCCAGATATCGTTTCTTTCTTTGACTTTTTTCCCCAACTTATGTTTGCTGGAAGAAATTAAATTTATAACCAGGACAAGTTCCAGAATAATGATATTTTGTATTTTGCATTTATTTTAAGTTGAAAGACAATTACATGTACTCTTTTATATTTTCCTGGTTTGGACCAGTTATTTGCACAACCAGTGTGAATGTATGCAATTTTATGATACAGTATGTATGTCTTCATGTAGCTTTGTGGGAAGTGATTATCTCCTGCTAGAAAACATGAACTATGATAGATACGAAGGCATGTGACACCTGACATACACCCAAAACAGCTCCTGACATGACTTCAGCACTGATTTTCTTTCTTCTCCTCTGCTTGCTGTGCTTCTCCTTTTCTCATTTCCCTCCGAGGGCACGAAGGGAAATGCTGTTTGTCTTTTATGATACATCTTGATACATACATATGATACATACAGTGCTGCAAGACTGAATGTAGACTCTAAGTAGGACTGTGTTACATATGACCTAAGCCTGTAGAGCAGCTCTGTAGATTCAGATCTGCTGTCCTGTAGGACAATGTCTTCCTGACTTTTTATCTCCCAGAGCATCTCTTGATGTTGCATTGTGTTGTCAAGGAAGGCTACAGTCTTGGGTCAGTTTGACTTTGCATGTACGCTGGTTTTTTTGAGGGACAGACTTCTCACCCTAACACACACAATCCAACACCATTCAGCTTCATACTATTTTATCAGTTTAGTTATTCAAAAATTTCCATTTCTTTTCTTCAAGCAATTTTCTCTCAAGTTTCACTCCCCATGATTTAGTCAGTCTGGCTCAGTGTTTGAAGGACTTGAAAGATTCATAATGCTTTGTTGTTCCTACACAACCATTTTCCTTCTTTTGTTCTTTCTTTTCTTCTTCTTCTTTTTTTGGCTCTTTACATTTTTTAAATGATAAAAGCCAATATCTTTTTTTTTTGTAAAATATTTGAAGAGATCAAAACTTTACAAGTAAAAAGTAAAAGTTCTCCTTTATTAGGGTCCTCAAGCTCTTCTAATCCATCTTGTAAACTTAATTGGAAAGTCAGCTTTATTTTAGCCTTACCTGTTAATCTCCCAGGCTCCCAGTTTTAGGACTACAATCATATTTTCTCTTTACCATATCACATTGTTATTGTTTGCATGTGAAATATTTCTCATAGGATCATGTGTTTAAACATTTAGTCTCCAGCTGGTTGCACTGTTCTGGGAGGTTGTGGGACTTATAAGAAAGGGTCCTTTCTCTAACTCCTTCAATGGGGACCCTGTGCTCAGTCTAATGGATGGCTGTGAGCCTCTATTTCTGTATTAGTCGGGTACTGTCAGAGCCTCTCAGGAGACAGCTA